>NC_091556.1:36616950-36619450 GCF_042767895.1 Penaeus vannamei | reverse complement strand
GGACGACCGAAATTTCGTGACTGAACTTCCCAAACCTGTCTCTATTTCATCGAAAGTCTCCGCGAATCACGTATATCCAACCCAAACACACTCTACGTAAACTAACAGTATTCGAAACGCATATTCAAAGAGAAGTAAACATACAACAGACACATTTAAAACGGAAATAGCAGTCGACGCTATCCAGGCAGCGCATGGCCAAGAATGACCTGGTTCTTCGCCTACTTTCCATGACGACGATGCTTGACCTCGATCGTCATGTGCAGAATGCTGTATGAGAATGCTCTCTCATGACCAGTATTGTTCATCGACTTGCAAATGAAAGCATCCTGAACATTTGAACTTAAAAGCTTGAAACTAAAAATACCTCCCATTATCTTGAGCTTTTACCTTACCGTGTGATATCAATCTGCATGCATGTCGGCACAACTCAATCAACAAGATACGATAAACCTAACGTAAAAGCAAAGACCAACTAAACACTCAAACACAAACACCAAAACAAACAAACAAACAAAACAAGATATATTAGAATAGCAATGGTATTTTGTACCGTTTTACCAAGAGCCTTTGGAGAATGCCCAGCTGAGCACTACACCCCACCCCATCTCCCCACCCGCCTCTCCCTCTCTCTCTTTCTCTCTCTCTCTCTCTCCCTCTCAGCATCCCTTCACTCAGTCAACCAGACCTGACCCCCTTCCAGTACTAAGACTTGGGAGATGCCACAATCAGCGAGAGAAATGATGAGATGCTAGGGTATTTGTGGTGAGTAAAATGGATTGACTAGAGTAATGGTGATGATATGGTGATAATGTTCGTATCTGTAAATGGTGCTGATGATAATGGAGGTAATGATAAGAGTAAAGTCAGTAACAAGGGTATTAGTGCTGGAAGTAGGAGTAACACTAATAAATTGATAATAATGATGACGATGATGATGGTGATGACGATAATGATAATATAGATAATAACAATGATAATAAAAAAAAGAATAATGGCAGTGATAATAATGATACTACCACTACTACTAATAGTGAAACTAATAACAATAAAGAAATGATGATAATAATAGTAATATTAGTAATAAAAAATGATAATGATAACAGTAACATAAACATTCTGATAGTAATAACAGCAATAATAATAATGACAATAATGATAATAAAAATGATGATGATAAAAACAACGATAATAAAAATAATGATAATAATAATGATGATAATGATAATGCAATGCTAATAATGATAATTATAATATTAATAATAATACTATCAATGATAGTAATGATGATAGTTGAAATTACGACAGTGATAATGATAGTATTAATGAAAATGATATATGCAACGATAACAATGAAATAAAATGATATTGCTAAAAACAAGATCATATTATCAATAATAATATAGTGATAAGGATGGTGATAATGATGATAATGATGATGATGATGACGATAATAATAATAATAATAATAATAATAATAATAATAATAATAATAATAATAATAATAATAATAATAATAATAATAATAATAATAACAATAATAACAACAATAATAACAATAGCAATAACAACAACAACAGCAACAGCAATAATAAAAATAATGATAATGATAATAATAATAACAACAAAAACAACAACAATATTAATAATAGTACAAATATCGATAATAGTAATAACAAAAATGATAATAACAAAAATGGTAATAACAATAATGATAATGAAATAATAATAATGATGATAATAACAATGATAATAATAATACAAATGATAATAATGATAATAACAACAACAACAACAACTACAATAACAATGATATTAATGGTTATAATAACAATGATACTACTAATAATAGTAATGATGATGATAATAATGATAAAATTGATTACAACAACAACAACAGCAGTAATAGTAGTGGCGGTAAAATAGCAATAATAATAATGGTAATAAGATAAAAATAATGGTATGAATAATGACAATAAAAATGGAAATAAGGAAAATAATCGTAATAATAACAAATAATTATAACAATGATGGCGAAAAGGAAAACAACAAAAACAGCAATAATAATAATGATAATAATGATAATAATAATAATAATAATAATAATAATGATAATAATAACAATAATATTAACAATAATAATAATAATGATAATAGTAATAATAATAATGATAATAATGATAATAATATTGATTGCAGTAATAATAATACAAACAACAGCAATAACAATAATAAAAGTAATAATAATAATAACAATGATAACAACAACAATAGTGATGATAATAATAATGATTATAATAATGATAATGATACTACTGCTCCTACTACTACTAGAAATAATCACAGCAACAAGGATATCAATAATAATGATAACAATGATGATGATGATAACAATTCTGCTATTATAGCAATACTGCTACAATGTCAATACTACTACTACTACTGCTATTAAATTTTATGATAATCATGATGCTAATGATTATAATGATATTAACAATGA
>NC_091556.1:36609450-36611950 GCF_042767895.1 Penaeus vannamei | reverse complement strand
TATACATGAACACATGCACACACACACACACACACACACACACACACACACACACACACACACACACACACACACACACACATATATATACATATATATATATATATATATATATATATATATATATACATATATATATATATATATATATATATATATATATATATATATATATATATATATATACACACACACACATATGCATGTATGTATGTGTGTGTGTGTATATATATAGAGAGGGAGAGATATAAATAGTTATATACACATATATAATATACATATATCTTATACATGTATATATATATACTAAAATATATATATACATACATATATATATTTATATAAATATATATATATATATATATATATATATATATATATATATATATATATATATATATATATATATATATATATATGTTGGTGTAGATGTCATTCACATGGCGACATATTTTCTTCCCCAAACCAGGCGCTAATAGCAGGCATTCGGAGCGAGAAAAGCGAGACGAAAAGAATTCAAGGGAATATATCACAGACAAAACCCCGAGTCGGCCTGAGGCGGGCGTCGTGAGGGGGCGAAGGTGGCGCTCTGGGTCTCTTTGGGGGACGACTGATGGGGGGGTGGGGGAGGGAAGGAGGGAGGGAGGGAGGGGTTAGGGGGTGAAGGGAGGGAGGGAGAAGGGAAGGAGGGAGGGAAGGAAAGGGAGGGAGGGAGAAGGGAAGGAGGGAGAAGGGAAGGAAGGAAGGAGTGAGGGAGGAAGGAGGGGAGGGAGGAGGGAGGGAGGGAGGGAGGGAGGAGGGAGGGAAGGAGGGAGGGAGGGAGGGAAGGAAGAAGGGAGGAAGGAGGGGAGAGAGGGAGGGAAGGAGGAAAGAAGAGGAGGAAGACGACTGTTGATGACGAGGAGGAGGAGGGGACGGGGAGACGGAGGAGTAGAAGATAAAAGTATAAGGATAGGGAAGGGAGAGTGAGATGGAGTGAAGTAGGGAAATAGGAGAAGAAAAAAAGGAGGAGGAAGAGGAGACGGAGAATGATAATCATAGCAGTGCAGTAATAACAAGAATAACAACAATAACGATAACAATGATAATAATAATGATTATAATGATAATGAACACGATAACAATAATGATTATGATGACTTTGATAACAATAATGATAAAAATAACGATAATGGTAACAATAATAGTTAGTAATAAAGATGATAAAAATAGCGATAATGATAACAATAATAGTAATTAAGATAATAACAATATCACTTACAACAACAGCTAAGGTAATAATGATGATAATAATAATAAAGATGATGATAATGATACTAACAATACTCGAAATAGTAATGATAATGGTAATGATTATGATAAGAAGAATATCAGTAATAATGATAATGACAATAAAGATAATGATAATGATAATAATGACAAATAAAAATGAAGATAGTGATATAACAATTGTAATGATAATAATGACGATAATAACAATAATGAGGATGATAGTGAGGACAATAGTAATAATAATAATAATAATGATAACATCAATAAGTAAAAGAAGAAGACGCACGAGAATGTAAAGGAATGCGAGGAAGGGAAGGGGAGGAAGAGGTTGAGGAGAAAGAGAGGAGAAGGAAGAAAATGAGGAGGAGGAGAAGGAAGAAGAGGAGAGGAGAGATGGAGGAAGAAGAAGATGAAGAGGTAGAAGAAGAGGAGAGGAGGAGGAGCAAAAGTGAGAGAAGGAACTGTAAGAGCAAGAGGGAGAGAGGGACGGATGAGAGGAGGCGTAGGAGAAATAAGAAAGTCGTATCCGGTATAATGATCATAATCCTCCTTCGAGATGTTCATGAAGTGGTGTTAAGAAGCTCATACATTTAGCTGGAAAACATTTACCTTGTTACAATGACAATGTGCTTGTGATTTTCGTTTACTCACTTATGATAAGCCTGGGTATAACTAGTAATGATTATGTTATTGCAAAAACAAAAAAGTTTGTAAACTGCCGTTTTAATTATCCCTCTCAGTTGACAAATAGGAACATTGCCGTCGAATTTTATTGTCTATAATTTCGTACAATTTTTAAGTTTGTGCCATTAGTGGTAATCCAAAGTAATCTTGGGACGCATGACCTAAAGCAGAGTAATAAATATCCGATGCGTAATAACAGCTCTACAAAGGGCCGTTGAAGTTCAGTAGAAAACCTTAGTATTTTCACCCGTTTATATATTTCACTGTCACAGGGATAGCCCAAAGGCAACTCTCCTATTACCGCGGATCAGTTTACCCCTGGGCACACGCTGGCCAGAAAGGAAAGTGCATCGTTAACGTGAAAGGAGTCAAAAAGGCAAGTGGAAAAGCCCTTCCTTTCCCCGCAGCTCGTTTACATACTGGGTACGTAAAGGGGAAGATGTATGGGTACAGGCGGCACCTAAATGTACCTGGTCTTTGAAGCTCCCTCGATGAATGCTAGACATGCGAACTTCATCTTAGCACAAAGTACGAGACACCTGGA
>NC_091556.1:36579450-36581950 GCF_042767895.1 Penaeus vannamei | reverse complement strand
GGGGTCTTCAGGGGGAGGGAGTCATGGGGGGAGGTCTTCAGGGGAGGGGATCATGGGGGGGTCTTCAGGGGGAGGGTGTCATGGGAGGTCTTCAGGGGGAGGGTATCATGGGGGGAGGTCTTCAGGGAGGGGATCATGGGAGGTCTTCAGGGGGAGGGGGGTCATGGGAGGTCTTCAGGGGGAGGGTATCATGGGGGGAGGTCTTCAGGGAGGGGATCATGGGAGGTCTTCAGGGGAGGGAATCATGCGGGGGTCTTCAGGGGGGGGGGGTCATGGGGGGAGGTCTTCAGGGGGAGAGGGTCATGGGGGGTCTTCGGGGTAGGTCTTCAGGGAGGTGGGGGTCATTCGGGAGGAGGGGGGGGGAGGTCCCAGGTGTGAATTGCCCCGGGCTCATCGAACAGAAACAATGGCTCCCATAAATAACTTCTGTAGAAAGTAGATCGTCTGGTTTCGGAGTGCTCGGCCTGATCATGGGAAACAAATCGACTCTGCAGTCACTGACTCGCTGGAAAAGACGGATGGCGTTGAGGGGGGGGGGGGCGTCGGCAAAGGGATGGGCGGGGTGGGGGAAGGGGGGAAGGGGGGGGATATTGATGAGAGGTGCAAGGCGGCGTTGAATAGGATTCCCATCATTGCAAGTGTTATTTTCTAAACCTCATATGTACTCTTTTTATTTTCTTTTTTCTTTTTTTTACTTTATTTTGGATGTTCATTCGAAATTTGTGACATTTATTTATTTATTTTTACTTTATTTTGTATGACGATACGAAATTTATGAAATGTGTTTGTGAAATTGTTGTAGGAAAATAGCAGTATGATTGTTGATGCGGTTAAATGTTAATATATAAATCAATGAACAGTAAATTATCAGATATTCATGTCTTTGCTAGGTTCGTCAGGATGCATAAATATAACCCTTAAAAAAAAAAAAAAAAAAAAAAAAAAATCATATACACGCTGTACCAAAAATATACATATTAATATATCGTCTTACGTGATAAGGCTTGCTGCAATTTCAATACAAACCACTGGATCATGCAAGAAAGCTGGGAGAGGCAACCTTTTAACGTCATGCAAGAGCAGTTGATGCTAGATAACATTAGCAATGTGACAGCGGCTGAACGGAGTCATGCAGGCGGGAAGGAGCAGTCGCTGTCATGCTATAAGTGCTGATGGGCGGCCCAGAGCGAGTCCCCGCCCACGGTCCGGTCGGCGGGGGGGAGGGAAGGGGAGGGGAGGGGAGGGGAGGGGAGGGGGGGGAGGAGGGGGGAGGTGGGGGGGGTCGGGGGATCGTGTCCCTCCCACCGACACCGCGTCTCATTTCCAGCCATTTGCAGGAGGCTGTCAGCGTGGAGATAATTAGACAAGGAGTTATTTCCGAGGGCGTTTAAAAGCAAGGCGATATTCTAGAAAGCTCGTGTGGTCATTCTTCTCGGGAGTCGCCGGCCAATCAAAAAGCGCAAGGGGTCGCGTGAAGGGGGGTAGGGGGGTAGGGGAGAGGAAGGGGAGGGGGGGTGAGCGCGTCCGACGAGCCTCTCTGGCAAGTTTGGGCGACAAAAGTTTCTAGAAATTTACAAATAAGATTTATGATGCATTTATTGCCATCACAACAGAGCACTTGTGATAAATGCGATCGCGATAACGGAATTATAAAAAAGGAGCAATGCTATCTTTGGAAGGAAGAATGTTCCGGTAATATCACCAACGATAAACCAGTCGACCAAGAAGGCGGGTGAAAATGAACCTCACATAATTATTTAATTTATCAAATTTAGACAAATAATTAATAAAAAACAATACGTCAAAAACGTATTATACCATCAAAAAAGGATTACACAAAAAAGCATCACAATAACGCAGCATTAAAAAAAAAAAAAAAAAAAAAAAACGGAGCCAGAGAAACGAACACAACAAACAAACCCGAACGCGCGGGAACACGAGAGGGCGCCCGTCTCCCCTGCCCCTTCGCAGCCCTCGACGCAATGACAATGCCCTCGAAAGCATTCGCCAAAGCCCGACAAGCATTTTTGCACGAAGAAAAATCCTCGAGTTGCTACAACGAACCTGTAGACTCCACCAGAGATACAGCGAGCAGATAAGGCGGAGTTCCAGATGGCGCCTCTCTTATCTTTTCTCTCCCACATTCCATCGGGCTGACCTGTGACGTCACGAACCGGGTATCACCGTTGCTTCCGAAATTAACATTTGGCAAAAGTTTCACCGGAAGGACTGTAACTAGATTAGTCGGAATATAATTTGCATTGTTTGTTTATATATGTAAATGTCGTCTCTAAATATAATATGATTTTTAGAAATTTAAATCGATATTCAGATTGTGCAGAAAATCATTATAAGGTTAAATCTACCATACATCAAAATTAATATTTAGAGGAAAAAAAAATTAAAATCTTATGTAATAGCTTCGTCCTTCTGGTGAAAGTAGGAACTAGTAAAAGCTAGTTCCTAGTGATGGTAAAACACACATACACCCATATGTAAT
>NC_091556.1:36574450-36576950 GCF_042767895.1 Penaeus vannamei | reverse complement strand
ATTAATGCTGCAACTGTTACAACCATTACTGCTACTACTACTGCTACTAATACAGTTAATGCTGCTATTGCTGCTATAGCAATAACGACATAATGATAATAATCAAAACAATAATGATGATCATGAAGATGATGATAATAATGATGATAATAATAATAATCAAAACATCATTACTAATAATAATGATATGATTGATAATGATAGTAATAATGATAATAATAGCCATAATAATAATGATAATAATGATAATAGTAATAATGATGATAATAGTAATAATGATAATAATGATGACAATATTAATATTAACAGTGCTAGTGCTGCTAGAACCATTACTGCTACTACTACTACTACTATTGCTAATAGAATTAATGCTGCTAGTGCTGCTATGATAATAATAACATAATGATGATAAAGATGATAATTGTAATAACAATATTGATAAGGATAAAAATGATGATAATGATAATTGTAATCATAATATTGTTATTAATGATAATAATAATAATGATAATGAAAATATCAATTGTATAAATAGTGGTAATAATAACGATAACAATAATAGTGATTATGATGATTATAACAAAAGTAATAATAATGATAATAATAATAACAATAGTAATAGTTGTAGTAATCATGGAATATCAATGATGGTAATAAGATTAATCATTATGATTATAATAATATCAATGATGATAATAACAATAATAGTAATATAATAGTAATAATGATAAAGAAGTGTTGACGATGATAATAATAATGACAGTAATAATGATAACAATCATATCATCATCATCACCATCATCATAATAAAAATGGTAATAAGAATAACCAGAGAATATCAATCCGGATAATGATAATGATAACAACAATAATGATGATAATGATGATGATAATTATGGTAGTAATGATAATAATAAGGATAATAATATTAACAACAATAATGATATCAATAATAATAATGATAATAAAGATGATGATAACAATCACAATACTCATAATATTAATGATAACAATAATGATGATAATAATGACAAAAATAATAATATTGATAAAATAACGAGCACAGCATGATATTGATAACATGAATATTGATAATGATCAAAAAGATATTCAAGATTGTGATGACAGCAGTTTCACATTATAAATTAGTACCAAAGTACTAATACTGATAATAATTTGATTCCTCACTAATAACACTGGTGATGAGATGTCACTTCTATCAGTCATCAAATATGATTGTAGAAATGATTACTGATGAATATGATGATGCATTACCAGTGATAATGAAGATAATTGTGATGATAATGGAAAATGAACTGATAATAATAGTTTTAGTAATAGTGGTGGTGGTAGTAGTAGTAGAAATAGTAGTAGCAATAGTAAAAGTGGTAGTAGGAGTAACACCAGTAGTAGTAGTAGTTGCTGTAGTAATAGTAGTAGTAGTAGTAGCAGTTTAAGTAGCAGAAGTAGCAACAGCAGAAGCAGCAGCAGTAGAAGTAGTAGTAGAAGTATGGGTAGTTGTAGTAGCAGCAGTAGTAGAATTTGTAGAAATAGTAGTAAAAGTAGTGGTACTAGAAGTAGTCGTATTGGTAATAGTAGTACTAGTAATAATAGTAATGATAATAATGATAATACTAATGGTTATGATAATGATGATAATAATAATAATAATGATAGTAATAATAATAATGATAATGATAATGATAACAAAGAAAATGGTAATAACAATAATAATTATGATAATGATAACAAAGAAAATTATAATAACAATAACAATAATAACAAAGAAAATGACAATATCAATGATAACAATAATAATGATAATGATGATAAAAACAATAATGATATTAATGATAGTGATAATGATAATGACATTGACTATGTCAGTGATAATGATAACGTTAATGGTAATGATAAGGATGAGGATAATGATAATGGTAATGATAACAATAATAATGGTAAGGAATAATAACAAATAATAATAGTAATAAAAATAATAATAGTAATGATAATGATAATAATAAGGATAATAATGACAACAATTAGAAAGGAAAAAATAAAACTAAACTGAATAGCTTAATGTTGATGCCAAAACAACAGAAAAATAGATATTATGATATTTCCACTTTTATTATTGACTAAGCGTTGAGTTCAGACAATATGAAAATTTCCAAGTCACAAAATGACATTATAACATCTAGAAGGAAATTCAAAATCACGAGTCTTAAAACTGTGTGACCTTTTGAAAGGTCCGCCATTACAGATTTCTGTTTGTTCATTATTGAACTTTAACAATTAGAAAGGAAATGTAACTTGTAACTTTAAATGGAGAACAAATGTAACTTGTTAGGCCTTGACTTGTTTCAGCTCTGAGGGAAAAGCTTTATTATATCATGATTCCCTTCCTCTCTTAATATTCATTTGGGACATTCAATTTACGTTATCGTATTCTGGGGTTAAAGCAAAAAGTTGGTGTGTCTCATTAAACCACTCGTCACTT
>NC_091556.1:36564450-36566950 GCF_042767895.1 Penaeus vannamei | reverse complement strand
TAGCGACATCAGCAATGATAATGTTAATATTGATAACGATGATAATGGTAATGATGCTCATAATTTTACTAAACATCAATAATACTAATAATGATAACAATTATAATGCTAATGATATTACTAGTACTGCAGCTAATAGTAATAATTATATTATTACTAGGCCAACGAATGATATGATAATGATAACAGTAAGAATGGCCATAACGATGATTCTAATAACAATAGAAATAAAAGTAATAATGGCAATGATAATAACAATTTTGATAACCATAATGGCAACAGTAATAGTTATGGTAATAATAATGATAACATTAAGAATGTTCACATTCATGATACAGTGATATAGATTTATTGATTTTAAGATAAAACATTACATTGAAAGAAAATATTAAGCATGCTAGAAGTCATAGTCCGTTAAACAAAAAACTTCTTTATGGACAGAGATATAGGAAAAATATAAGTATAAATTACAATTAATATATGAAAAAATGATTATCAAATGATAATTAATCAGGTGTACCATAGATATGACGACTATGTACAATATGTATGTATATATATATGAATATATATATATATATATATATATATATATATATATATATATATATATATATATATATATATATATATATATATATATATATATATATATATATATATATATATATATATATATATATATATATACTGCTTTGAATTCAAGTGTAAGATTAGTAGCCCTGTAAATATGATTTAAACAACCTGGATTTGAACCGGTTTATAGTTGATGATTGAAATAACAATAAAGAAATAAAAATAAGAGTAATAACCGTAATAACAATGATAAAGGCAATAGTAATACTATTAAAATAATAACAATGATAGCGATAGTGGCGATAATGATAATGATATTAGTAATAATAGTAATGATAGAGTAATATCAACAATGGGATTGATAATGATTCTGATTTTTTATAAAAAATAAAATGATGGCAATAAGAATTTTAAAAGTAATCCCACAACATAAGATAGAAATATCAATTTGAAATTAGCATTAATATTTGCATTCCATTGGATTTTGATTACTCCCATATGTTGTCAGAATTTACCTTTAAAAACTTGATATATAATCAATGATATATTATCAAGAATCCATTAAGCAAGGTGATATTAATAATAGGAAAGATTTCTGAAAATAATGACAATGGTGATAATGATGACAATGTGATGGTGATTGTAGTGATGGTGATACTGATTGCTGTTGCTATTGAATGGTTATTTCTAATATTACTTCTGCTACTTATGAGGATATGATGATAATGATGGTGATAATTATAGTAATGATAAAAGTAATCCTAATAATAGTAATAACATTGGTAATGATAACGTTAATGATAATGATAATAATGATAATACTAATAACAATTATGATAATATTGATGAAAATAATGTCAATATTTATGATGATGAAGATAACAATAATGATAATGAAAATAACGATAATAATACTGACAATTATAACAATATCGATAATGATGATTATAACAACAGTAATGAAGATAACAGTTATTATGATAGATGAATAATAATAACAGAAATAATAAGAATAATAGTACTGATGATGTGAATAGCAGTAATAGTAGCTCTTTAATTGGTAAACTTAGCTAAGTCACAGGAAAAATATACCCTTTTCAAATATAATGTATATATGCTGCTACACCTCATATATAGCGTTATATTTACATTTTGTTCACTTATTTGCAATTGCAATTTGTCACCAATTAGCAACATACCGGTTTGAAATAATATTATCCTTCATAGGAAGTTTACTTGCATATGGATAGACATAAAAAATACTTGCATCAGAAAAACATATTGTATATTTTCTAAACAATTATTTAGAAAATATACAATTTTCTTTCAAAAACGCAATTTCCTTGCAATGCACATAAAAGAATACATTTTCTTCACGAAGACAATATGTTGGCCCAATCATACGCATCACAGTAATTTGTCATGCTTCACAAAGTAAATATCATTCTCACTGCAGAAAACAATGTATGGGCACATTACATTGACCAATGTTCTACAGATTATCCGTTTGGCTATATATATGTATGGGAAAGTATGTAAATTGTAAGGGCATTTATGTATATGTTTACAAGAAATTCTTGTGTAGGCATTTGGATACCATATGGTATATGAAAGTAAGAATGTAATCTACCATAATGTAGCTAAGTAGTCACTTGGTTACGCGAAATTTTAGGGTAAAATTTTGAGTTGTCATGTAAATAAACGATAATTTGCATCGTTGTCTAAGATAACTAAAAAGGAATTCATAGTAATAATTGTAGTGATAATGGTAATGATGAAAATGACAATGATAATGATAGTAGTGATAATAAGAATAATGATAGAAATTGTAAGAATGAATATAACGATAACTACAATAATATTGATAATGATATTTGTAATGATGACGATGATAGTAATGATAAAGATAATGATAATGATACTA
>NC_091556.1:36546950-36549450 GCF_042767895.1 Penaeus vannamei | reverse complement strand
CAGGTGATTGCGAGATAACCATGACTTGTATCTTCCAGGGAGTGATTGCTACCTTAGGCCCCAGAATGTGATAATTTCCACAGGGTGGTTAAGTTAAATGACAACTTTGTTACACTCTTCCCGCCTGTAACTGGAAGAGTGTCCAATGCCCAGCTCATGCGGAGGCCGGTGGACGATGTTGCAGAGAACCGGCAACACATTTGTTCCTCAGAATGCGATACTGCACATAGCTTTTCTGCACCGAATTCCCCGCAGAGCAACGGAAAGCAAAAGAACCACTGATAGAAGCTAACATTAAGGTAACAAATCTTTTTGGGTTCTTATGACTAGTAATTTGGTTAACAGTCCAGTATCCGACAAGCAGACAACAGCGACAGTGTTACACATAATGATAATGGCAATATGAGACGAACCTATGTTGTCTGCCGATTTTTGTCTTGACAGAAGCAATGGCACACAGTTCTATATTAGTAATTTGGTGACTCCCAGCGAGAATACAAGTCGATGTAACTCGGAGGACAACTCTGGATATAGCTGTAAGAGGAGGATCAAGTTCACCAACAGAAGAAAATCATAGTTACGGTTTTAGATTATATTTTTTCCTTCTTTCTTAATGTACATTACAGCTAATCATTCGTTTTCATATGCGTGGTAAAATATACCACAACAGTTTCGTAAGGATAGTTATCTAGTTCAGTGTTCGTCAGTTATTCGGCTTAGATCTTGTCTCAAGTTAAAATTACATGGAACACATTCACAACCCCTTTGTCTTTTGTCAGCAGCGTTTCCGCCTCTGTCCATTCCTTCTTTCTAACTGATTTATTTACTAATATATCATTATTCTACGCTAACCATCATCTCCCGAGCTACAACAGTTATCCGTACTTTGAAGAACGGTGACAGTGAGGATTTGTTATTTCTACAAGTTTCTCATGTGGGAGAACATCTGGTGTAAATGATGGCTTAGTGGATAACCTAGGTCCACTGTAACAGGAATATTGCTAATAAACTACGGCATTTGTATTTAATAATAAGATATCGACGGAGGCAATATTCACTTTCTATTACAAAATAGACATCAAATATAATGATAAATATAATAAAACCTGTTATAAGAAGTACACAAACAATTAGACATCCGTAAATAAAGAACAATGAAGCACATCGTATGACATAGATACGGTTATAAAGAAACAGCATTGCTCCAAAAAAGGGGACCCACTATGAGAGTTATTAGACTGGTATAGCTATCGACGGGGTAGCCTTTTGAAATGTGTAGGACCTGAAGCCTGACGTTTATGTACACCAGGATTCGTTCCAAACGCCTTCTCACGCTTATTTAAGCCTTTTTTGCGCTTCCAATTCCCCCATTTATTTTAGTAACACTGTCAGATACTTCAGTTTTTATTCCCGTTTTTATATGCAAGTGAAGGCAGACTTCCATTAGTCATTACCAGAGAGAGAGGGAGGGAGGGAGAGGGAAAGGGAGAGGGAGAGGGTGAGGTTGAGGGTGAGGGAGAGGGAGAGAGAGAGAGACAGATAGAAAGAGAGAGAGAAAGAGACAAGGAGAAAGAGAAGAGAGAGAGAGAGAGAGAATGAGAAAAGAGACAGAGAGAAGAGAGAGAGAGAGAAAGAGAGAGAGAGAGGGAGGGGAGAAGGGAGAGAGAGAAGGAGAAAGGGAGTAAGAGAGATAGGGAGAAAGGAAGAAAGTGGGAGAGATAAGGAGAAAGGAAGAGAGGGAGAGAGACGGGGGAAAGGGAGTGAGAGATAGAGAGAGAGAAAGAAAGGGAGGATGAGAGAGAAAGAGAGAGAGATAGAAAGAAGACGAAACACAGCTACAGTAGATCTGTAGATCTAATACTATATTTAGCCATTTTTTTCTACGTTGAACATCTGTACTGTTCAATGTTCGGCAAGAGTCAATGAGTCATGGGAAATTTATTGTACTCATTAATAGAATACGTCATTTACGTTGGGGGTTTTAGCAATGCAAGATAGATTATTAGTGATATTTGAAGACACAAAATGTTCGTTAAACCACATATAAGTATGTAACACAACTTTTTTTCTGACTGTTTCTCTCTCTCTGTATGTAGCTGTCTCCCCCTCCTCTCCCCCTTTCTCTTTCTCTCCATCTCCCTCTCACTCTCTCTCTCTCTAACTCCCTCATTTTCTCCCCATCTCCCTCTCATTCTCTCTATCTCCCTCTCACTCTCTCTCCTCCTCAAGAGTATGATGATGTGCCTTACTCTCGACAGAAAACTGCCAAAGTTCAGAAGAGAAATTCTGGCGAAGATAACTCGCAGTGCAAGAAGAAGAGGCAACCAGAGCAAGGAGCGCCTCGAGCTGTGTCGCTAGTGCACGGGGAAACTTGCACGGTTATCCATGCATAAATCTCCATAAACAAGAGACACTCGTATAAGACTCCGAATGGGATCTGAAACGAAGAAGAAATGAGGTAGACAAGTAGCATAAAGGATTTAGTATGTTAAGCAAAAGC
>NC_091556.1:36531950-36536950 GCF_042767895.1 Penaeus vannamei | reverse complement strand
CATTTACTAAGGCCGACTAACGAGGCAATTTATGCGTCTTTCTTGTGGTATATTACGTCCAATTCTTGCGTAAATTGGGGAAGGAGGGAACAGGGAGAGAAGTCCGCAAACATTTCTCTCTCAAAGACGAATTCTCGAAAAGAAAATCAACGAAATACAACGCGTTTAGAAAACCCTCTGTTATTCTCTCTTTTTCTCTAAAAGAAAATCAACGAAATACAACCGCGTAAACTGGGGAAGGAGGGAAAAGGGAGAGAAATCCGCCCACATTTCTCTCTCAAAGACGAATCCTCCAAAAGAAAATCAACGGAATACAACGCGTTTAGAAAACCCTCCAACTATTCTCTCTCTCTTTTTGTGTGTGTGTAATCTTTTACTCTCTTTTTTCCCTGTCTTTTTCAAATTATTGCCTCTCATTTCCTCGAGTCACCGCCAAACGATACTTGGATTTCGGCCTGATCGGGGCGGCTGCTACAAGTGGCCAGGGCGCTGAGCCAAAGAGACTTTCTACCCGCGGGTTATGGTACAGCACCACCAGCGCCAACTTCATAACGGCCATGCATACCTCGGCCCTCAGCGAGTTATACACTGGTCTTGATGTACTGTGCGTTTCGCGATCTGGGAAGGAGGGAGAGAAAGCGAGATGGAGGGAAAGATAGAGAAGGGGGTTGCGAAGGAGGAAGAGGGAGGGTGAAGGGTGAATGAGTCAATGGGTGAAAGAGAGGGAGAGTGGAGGAGGGAGGAGGGAGGGAGAGTGGAGGAGGGAGGAGGAGGGAGAGAAGGAAAGGGGGAGGGAGGAGGGGAGGGGGAGAAGGAAAGGGGGAAGGAGGAAGGGAGGGAGGGAGGAAGAAAAGGTGGAGGGAGGGAGAGAAGGAAAGGGGAGAGAGGGAGGGAGGAGAGAGAGAAGGAAAGAGAGAGAGAGAGAGAGGAGGAAGGTTGGGAGGGAGGAAGAAGAGAGAGAGAGAGAGAGAGAGAGAGGACGAACACACTGAGAAAGAAAAGAGGAAAGAGAGAAAGGCAGAGAAATAGTGCGGGGAGAGGGGAGTGGAAAACAAAATCGAGAGTAGAGAAAGGTACAAAGGAAGAAAGGAGGAACAAAGGCAAAGGATACACACACGCACATACAAACGGGGACAAAGAGAGGAAGAGAGGAGAGGAAAGAGAGAAAGGGGAACGAGGAAAGGGAGAGAAAGAGAGAAAGGGATAGAGAGAAGGGGAGGAGAGAGAGAAAGAAAGGAGCAGAGATAGAGAGAGAGGGAGAGGGAGAAAACGAGGAGAGGAGAGAAAGAAAGAGAGGAAGTGAGAGAGAGAAAGAGAGGGAGAGGAGAGAGAGAGAGAGAGAGAGAGAGAGAGAGAGAGAGGAGGGAGGAGGGAGAGGAGGGAGGGAGAGGAGGAAGGAGAGAGAGAGAGAGAGAGAGAGAGAGAGAGAGAGAGAGAGAGAGAGAGAGAGAGAGAGAGAGAGAGAGAGAGAGAGAGGGAGAGAGAGAGAGAGAGAGAAGAGAAGAAGAGAGAGAGAGAGAGAGAGAGAGAGAGAGAGAGAGAGAGAGAGAGAGAGAGAGAGAGAGAGGGTGGGGGAGAGGATGGGAGAGAGAGAAAGAGAGAGAGAGAGAGTGAGAGATGGATAGATAGATAGATAGAGATAGATATATAGATATATAGATAGATAGATAGAGAGAGAGAGAGAGAGAGAGCGAGAAAGGTGGAGAGAGAGAGAGAGCGAGAAAGGTGGAGAGAGAGAGAGAGATGGTGGAGAGAGAGAGAGAGAGAGAGAGAGAAGAGATAGATGAGAGAGAAAAGATAGAGAGAGAGAAAGAGGATGGGAAGAGAGAGAGAGTGAGATACATGGATAGATAGATGGATAGAGATAGATATAGAGATAGATATATAGATAGAGATAGAGAGAGAGAGAGAGAGAGAGGGAGGGAGAAAGAGAGAGAGAGAGAGAGAGAGAGAGAGAGAGAGCGAGAGAGAGTGAGAGAAGAGAGAGAGAGAGAGGTGGAGAGAAATAGAGAGAGAGAGTGGGGGAGAAAGAGATGAGAGATAGATAGACAGAAAGACAGAGAGACAGATAGATAGAGATAGAGATAGAGAGAGAGAGAGGGAAGAGAGAGATAGAGAGAGATAGATAGATAGACAGATAGAGATAGAGATAGAGCGAGAGGGAGAGATAGAGCGAGAGGGAGAGAGAGCGAGAGAGAGAGCGAGAGAGAGAGAGAGAGAGAGAGAGAGAGAGAGAGAGAGAGTGAGAGAGAGAGAGAGAGAGAGAGAGAGAGAGAGAGAGAGAAGAGAGAGAGAGAGAGAGTAGAGAGAGAGAGAAGTGAGAGAGAGAGAGAAGAGAGAGAGAGAGAGAGAGAGAGAGAGAGAGAGAGAGAGAGAGAGAGAGAGAGAGAGAGAGAGAGAGAGAGAGAGAGAGAGAGAGAGAGAGAGAGAGAGAGAGAAAGGAGGGAAAAAACGGCGATTTGGCATTCATATCCTCCCTCCTTCTCCCTAAGTGATATATATATATATATATATATATATATATATATATATATATATATATATATATATATATATATATATCCCTAGTGATAGATAGATAGAGAGAGAGAGAGGGAGACAGAAGAAGAGAACATACCGAGAAAAAAGAATAAAGTATATTGTTTTAACCACCGAATCTAATGCGCATTGTAAGAGTCTATATTTTGTAGCTCTGTCAAGGCCGAGGATCAGCAAGGGATGGTCATCAAATATACCAAAACGGCAAAAATACCCTGTGATATCACTCGCTTCTCCATGATAAAATATGTTTCCCACAATTTATGGAATAAACACACTATAAATTTTCTATCCGGTGCTGAAGAAAGGCAAGGCACGTCAATTTTCTTTTGTGGCATCTCCGAACAATGAATTAAATATTCGTCTTGTAATTTCGCTACTTCTTGATCTCTGACAGACACGCCCATTTCGAAACACGCTTATAAACACACATTAGGGAGATAGTTTTGTTGCATTGCAAGGAAGAGATTTGGCAACGCCGTGGATCTAGCACATGGAGAGAAACGGCAGCGTCGCATACCACGAGCATGAGGTGGTGTTTTCTCGACACTTTTACTTTCCTTGTGATGCCCCCCTGCTTTACTTAGCCGTGTCTCCGTGTCCCACCCTTTGGACATGGGACACTTGGCTCCAGGGAGTATTATGGCCTCTGAATGGACACGCTAATGGAAATGATTAGCAAGGTAATCATCACCACAATGAATGGTAAATCGGCAAGAGAAAAGGTAAACATTCAAAGGCGTTCGTTTTAGGGAGAGGAATGTGAGTGAAGGTATTGCGCTCACACACTGTATGCATATACATGTACACACACGAACACACGCACACACACATACACACACACACACACACACACATACAGAAAGATATATAGATAGATTGATAGATAGGTAGATAGATATGCATATATTCATATATAATATATATATATATATATATATATATATATATATATATATATATATATATGTGTGTGTGTGTGTGTGTGTGTGTGTGTGTGTGTGTGTGTGTGTGTGTGTGTGTGTGTGTGTGTGTGTTTGTGTGTGTTTGTGTGTATAGATAGATAGAGATAGATAAAGGTAGATAGATAGATACAAGTACATATATGTGTATATATGCACACACACACACACACACACACACACACACACACACACACACACACACACACACACACACACACACACACACACACACACACACACACACACACACACACACACACACACACACACACACACACACACACACACAATATATATAGACATATATTGTTTGCGTTTGTTTACCCCAAAGATACTACATAAATGCATACGTACACACGCATAGTGAGCGAGAGAAAGTTAGAGGAAAGAAGCTGTGGCGAAGCCTTAAGAATCTGTAGAAGGGACTTGCACCCAATTAGGACTGCGCAGGAGATCGAAACCCGGTGATCCAAGCGATACACTTCTTATTTACACCTTCCCCTCCCCCCCCCTCCCTCCACCCCCCAGCACGGCAGCGTCTCCCTCCCGCAACTTTCATTAGATGACGTTCCCTGAACAATAATTTGGCTGGGGTCAAGCGTACGTCTCCATTCTACATTCACCAAATACTTCGCATACCACAGTCCTTTTACACGGGCTGTGCTCGTGCTGCCCGGCCCTTCCCTCACCCGGCCCTCTGCCCCTCACCTGTACCCTGGCTTCAACCTCGGGTCTCACCTGCGCCCCTAACGCCCTCCCCTACCCTCACCTGGATCGCGGGGACTCACTCTTAGCTGCGTTTGGACTCATTCACCTCCATGGTCTCTTCTGCACATTAATATCCGATTTTAATAAATACTTGAACGTAATCCCTCCCTCTTGCAATGGGCTGGGAGCTGCGTGTGTCCGTGGTGTTTTATCTTGGGAATCGCTCAGTTGTTTTCCTTGTGACCCCTGGCTTCTTTAAGCTTAATCTGCGGCTATACCCTTTTCTCCTTGTTGGATTTATATCTCGCCAGTTTTACATACCGAGGTCCTTTCTCTGCCTCTCATCAGTAAGGATCTATGGCGTTTGTACATTCACATGCTCGACGTTTTTTTTCCTAGTGTGTTGATGCCACACTGCAGCTGGTATTTAGAGTGGTGTTTAATAGTATTCCTTATTCTCTCTTTTCTGGTGTTCTCTTTTCCTTATTCTGTCTCTTTTGTCATTCTCTTTTTCTTATCCTTTCTCTTCTGGTATTCTCTTTTCTTTAGTCTGTCTCTTCTGGTATTCTCTTTTCCTTATTCTCTCTTTTCTGGTATTCTCTTTTCCTTATTTTGTCTCTTTTGTCATTCTCTTTTCCTTATTCTTTCTCTTTTGTCATTCTCTTTTCCTTGTTCTGTCTCTTCTGGTATTGTTTTTAAATATTGAAGATTCATCCTTGATCATTCTGGATATCCTCACACTTAAAGAAAAAAATAATGATGGTAATAATCGCAGTAACGACAATGATG
>NC_091556.1:36521950-36524450 GCF_042767895.1 Penaeus vannamei | reverse complement strand
CCATACCAATGGCGTCTATCGCTTCCCATCGATGCTTTTTTGTTTATGTTTTCGTGGCAGCGAAGACCTTCGTTATCATAATGATTCCTTGACGCCACTTTACAGGATGAACTATGGGAGTTTTCTCCGCCTAAGGCCACGCTTTTTTATATATATATTCTGATAATGTCTTTATATTGAAGTATTTTTTCAAGTGTATGATGGCTGGAACGCGCGCCGGAAGGGGGGGGGGGGCGAAGAGAGGATCAGAAGCCTTTCCAGAGGAGACTTTCGGAGAGCTTATCGACTACTTTGGCCAATCGACGAGATCTTGCGCCGAATTGGACTCGGTCACCTTTTTTTCCCTTCCTTTTTCTCTACATGAAAAAAAAGGAGGCAAGTGCGACTCGGTTGGGACCATATACCTTCCTGTTTGTGTTGGGAGAAAGTGCGTTTCTGCGCGCTTCTGCTGCTTCGTTTTTTCCACTTCCATTTTCATCTGTTGCTAACGTTTCTATTGTGTCCCAGCTTTGTTGGGATTTGGATTGCAAATTGGATGTGGTGCGCAAACACGTACTCGTGAACGAACACACACATATCTATGTATATGTGTGTGTGTGTGTGCATATATGTATATATATATATATATATATATATATATATATATATATATATACATATATACACATAGATAGATAGAAATAGAGAGAGAGATGTTTGTGTGTTCGTTTACACACACACACACACGCACACACACACACACACACACACACACACACACACACACACACACACACACACACATATATATATATATATATATATATATATATATATATATATATATATATATACACACATGCAGTTGATCAACGTGCTGGCAACTTCTGCAACAGCACTGGTGCCAAGCCGCATGGGCTCTTGCCCTTGCCTTGGGAACATCTTGTTCTCCATGTTCTTGTCCTCCCTTGCGCCCTGGAAAGAACACGACAGAGCCGCTGTTAAGTAACAACACAACACGTGAAGTAGGAGGTACCGTGTATGAGCCTCAGTCTTGATTAGCAAAGAGCGAGGAGCCTCGGGTAACGAGTGGCTTAAACAGCCTTTCTAGGCCTTGTTCCAACTCATAAATCATGACTCTGCAAAGTACAAATCTGTGGTTTCTTGTGACCGGCGGATTATATATACACATATTTATGTATGTGGTATGTGTGTGTGTGTGTGTGTGTGTGTGTGTGTGTGTGTGTGTGTGTGTGTGTGTGTGTGTGTGTGTGTGTGTGTGTGTGTGTGTGCGCGTGTGTGTGTGTGTGTGTCCACTCTCACTAACATTCGTAACGAGGGTCTATAAATCATATAAAGGCTGACAACACCATCACCACTAAAAGAAAAAAAATCACATTAACAAAAAGTATATTATATCGTTTCAGTTCTCCCACGTACACCACCATCGCAGTCTAAGTCGTGCATACACAGCATACAGTAGCCCCAATACTTTAATCCTCCATTCATAATATCCACTGTCATTTAAGTTAAGGAAAACGAAAAAAATTAGTCAACTAAAATCAGAGATTCAGACCACTAGTATCAGTGAAGTGAAAGGGGTTTGACTAATACAGTTCGCTTTGCTGACCATTTTTTTTTCTTCTCATCACGTCATAAGGTCCACAAAATCAACTTGCAAATTTGGTTATCATATATACCCCTTTGGTCAACAAAACCTTACACACGCCCGTTTATCAAGGTGTTTGTACCATTATCTACGCAAGCAAGTTCGCCCGAAAAGGGAAAGAGAGAGGGAGAGGGAGGGAGGGAGGCAGAAAAAAGGGGAAGAGAGAGGGAGAGGGAGGGAGGGAGGCAGAAAAAAGGGGAAGAGAGAGGGAGAGGGAGGGAGGGAGGCAGAAAAAAGGGAAAGAGAGAGGGAGAGGGAGGGAGGGAGGCAGAAAAAAGGGGAAGAGAGAGGGAGGGGGAGGGAGGGAGGCAGAAAAAAGGGGAAGAGAGAGAGTGGGAGAGGGAGGGAGGGAGGCAGAAAAAAAGGGAAAGAGAGAGGGAGAGGGAGGGAGGGAGGCAGAAAAAAGGGGAAGAGAGAGGAGAAGGAAGGAGGGAGGCAGAAAAAAAGGGAAAGAGAGAGGGAGAGGGAGGGAGGGAGGCAGAAAAAAGGGGAAGAGAGAGGGAGAGAGGGAGGCAGAAAAAAGGGAAAGAGAGAGGGAGAGAGGGAGGCAGAAAAAAGGGAAAGAGAGAGGGAGAGGGAGGGAGGGAGGCAGAAAAAAGGGGAAGAGAGAGGGGAGAGGGAGGGAGGGAGGCAGAAAAAGGGGAAGAGAGAGGGAGAGAGGGAGGCAGAAAAAGGGAAAGAGAGAGGGAGAGAGGGAGGCAGAAAAAATGGGAAGAGAGAGGGAGAAGGAAGGGAGGGAGGCAGAAAAAATGGGAAGAGAGAGGGAGAGGGAGGGAGGGAGGCAGAAAAAAGGGGAAGAGAGAGGGAGAGGGAGGGAGGGAGGCAGAAAAAAGGGGAAGAGAGAGGGAGAGA
>NC_091556.1:36439450-36451950 GCF_042767895.1 Penaeus vannamei | reverse complement strand
TATACATAATATAACCTTCACTGTACTATGTTTGTAGGGGGAGAGGGGGTTGATGTATGGTAAAAAGTGTAAACAAAGACAGACAGATAGATGCAGGCCCACGTGTGTCTGTACATACTATCGTGCATGAACAGATTTCATTGTGACCAATGAAGAAAAGGTATGGATGAGGGTTGATACCTTCACAACACAGATGTACCTGATGCGTTTCAATCAAATTTTCATCTGAAATACATGATTTCTGACGAATATTGAATCGAAACCTCTCGGATATTCATTCTTATTATCTTGCATGCTGTGTGTGTGTGTGAGTGTTTGTATGCGTGTGTAGCTGCCTAATACCTTACGCATCTACTGTGTTTATTATGCTGACTATAATGAGATATATTCAATTCGCACTAAGTATCATTACCGTCGATGTTACCCGTGCCTACAGAGATATGCATGTCACTCACTACGCATGTCCATATAAGGACAGGGGCGTATGATCATATTCTAAAAGGTATATGTTACTCCAATTGATGCTGCTGTCCACTACGCCTGTGGCCACATTTGTAGTCCAACAAATATGCCTAAAAAGAAAGAGTAAAAAAGGAAAAAAATAAAAATAAAAACACGGGGGAGAAACGAGGACATGACTTGGCATGAGCTCCAGCAAACCCTGGCAAAGAGCAGCAAACTCCGATATAAATGTCGTGAGTCACACCCAAACATCATCCGACACAGATTGTCGACTTCCATATAAACACGCGAGGGAGATGGAGACTGCTGGGGGCCGGGGGGAGGGGAGGGAGGGGGGGTAGAGGATGTTAGGGAGGAAGGGATTAGGGAGGGGGAGGGGGTTAAGGGAGAGGCTAGGACGAGTATGAGGGTGGGGGGTGGGGGGGGATTTAAGTGAAGGTTGGCCTTTGTTAACAAGTCGGGATAGGAGAGAAAGGAACAGCTGTAGCGAGATGAGTCGTCCTCCCGGCGAGATGACCCGGACCTGCTGCCGAGGGGCTTGGCCGAAAGACACCACCGGCGGGTCGCGTTTTCACATCCAAAGAAGCAGAGCAAAGGAGGAGAGGCGAGCAGGTGGGCGCGGATCGGCCTGATAGCAACGGCCCTTTCCTAAATATAGCGAGGAAACAATCTCCCTGGCGATGGATTCAATTACCGTGGGATTATTTCGGGTTCGAAAATGATGGCTGGACATGAAGGTTCTCGACAGATAAGGAGGCTCGAAAGACGTTGCTCCTCGGGGAATCCTAATTATATTGGCATTTTGAAATAATGATATGCTCGAGCTAATATTATGCCGGAATTGTTTTCCTCTAAATTCAGTCAACGTATTTGCATTGTGTTTGTAGATCTAGCTCTCTCTTCGCCTGTTCATTTGTCTACACAGAATCTCTCTATTTATTTGTATGTCTATACGTGTGTTTATCAGTCAGTCTGTCTACCTAGCATTCAGTCCTATCTGTCTACGTAACATTCTATCTACCTTTCTGTCTATACACTATTAGAACATACGGTTGTTCTTTTAGTCTTTAAAATGTAGTACATCTATATATTTATATACCTAAGAGCACTATCACTAATACTAATGGGGGCGTATTTAGCACAGTGACTCTCAGATTTTGATCAAGTACCTTTGGAAGGTTTTTATCCCTAAGTACCTCACCCGTTGTAAAATCTGCTAATATTTCTGCCGAAATTATGGCAATAGTTATACAATACAAATCTATGTGTTAAATAAATGTAAATAGAAAAAAAAAATGGAGCGAGTCCCGTGCCCATTGGAAACTTTTCTTGCACCCTAGATTGCAAATCACCGCTCTATAGGTACCGTACATGTGCAAAAAACGGCGCCGAAGGATGATTTGCGCATTGTTACTTTGCGACCACCACCGCCTGAGATACAGCAGATAGGACCGCGACCGATCTCTAAGCGCTTAAAGTAATCGGTACTTTTTGGTACTCTTAGAAAAAGAGTAGGATAATTCTGGTCTAAAAGCACCGATAGCGTGTTTATGTGTATGTGTGTGTGTTTATGTGTGTGTATGTGTGTGTGTGTGTGTGAGAGAGAGAGAGAGAGAGTATAAGAGAAAGATTGAGACAGACAGAGAACCAGTAATAATGAAAACTACGCAGTCTCACTACTTCACTATTACCATTCAAATTACCTATTGAATATTAGGAAAATATATCCATAAAACCGAAGTCCCAAATCTAATATGTCATCCATAGTTTACAAAGAAAAAAAAAAAGAAAAACGCCTCACAAGTTACATACAAAGATGACAAGAAACAAAACAACAACAAAAAATGGTCTAATATGTCACATACAAAGTTAACAGCAACAAAACACCACCACCACCAACAACAACAACAACAAAAAACAGAATAAAACGAAATAAAACCCTTTCGAAAGTCAAAAACGAGTGAACGAGACGAGACTGATGCTGCGGCCTGATCTGACGACGACGATCCCATGCTCGCAAAAAGGGCGGGCGCGCGCGTGAGAGATCCGAGTCCTTTATGGGATGGATCGACCCACAACCGAGGCGGGCGAGGGATGCCACGTCATGGCGGAAGAAAGAAAGGGGCTGGTTTGTGGTTGGTTTGTAGGCTAGCGTGTTGTATTTTTTTTTCTTTTTTCTTTTTTTTTTTTTATTTGTGTCTTTGTGTCCTTTGTTTTGTGTGCTAGGACGTGTTGTTTTTTTCGTTTGTGTCTTTGTGTGCTTTGTTTGTAGGCTAGCGTGTTGTTGTCGTTTTTTTTTTTTTTTTGTATTTGTGTCTTTGTGTGCTTTGTTTTGTTGGCTAGCGTGCTGTATTTTTTTTGTATTTGTGTCTTTGTGTGCTTTGTTTTGCGTGCTAGGGTGTTGTATTTTTTGTATTTGTGTCTTTGTGTGATTTATTTTGTATGCTAGGGTGTTGTATTTTTGTATTTGTGTCTTTGTGTGCTTTGTTTTGTGTGCTAGGGCGTGTTGTATTTTTGTATTTGTGTCTTTGTGTGCTTTGTTTTGTGTGCTAGGGTGTTGTATTTTTGTATTTGTGTCTTTGTGTGCTTTGTTTTGTTGGCTAGCGTGTTGTATTTTTTTGTATTTGTGTCTTTGTGTGCTTTGTTTTGTGTGCTACAGTGTTGTATTTTTGTATTTGTGTCTTTGTGTGCTTTGTTTTGTGTGCTAGAGTGTTGTATTTTTGTATTTGTGTCTGTGTGATTTGTTTTGTGTGCTAGAGTGTTGTATTTTTGTATTTGTGTCTTTGTGTGCTTTGTTTTGTGTGTTAGGGTGTTGTATTTTTGTATTTGTGTCTTTGTATGCTTTGTTTTGTGTGCTAGAGTGTTGTATTTTTGTATTTGTGTATTTGTGTGTTTTGTTTTGTGTGCTAGAGTGTTGTATTTTTGTATTTGTGTCTTTGTGTGCTTTGTTTTGTGTGCTAGAGTGTTGTATTTTTGTATTTGTGTCTTTGTATGCTTTGTTTTGTGTGCTAGAGTGTTGTATTTTTGTATTTGTGTCTTTGTGTGCTTTGTTTTGTGTGTTAGGGTGTTGTATTTTTGTATTTGTGTCTTTGTATGCTTTGTTTTGTGTGCTAGAGTGTTGTATTTTTGTATTTGTGTCTTTGTATGCTTTGTTTTGTGTGCTAGAGTGTTGTATTTTTGTATTTGTGTCTTTGTGTGCTTTGTTTTGTGTGCTAGAGTGTTGTATTTTTGTATTTGTGTCTTTGTATGCTTTGTTTTGTGTGCTAGAGTGTTGTATTTTTGTATTTGTGTCTTTGTGTGCTTTGTTTTGTGTGCTAGAGTGCTGTATTTTTGTATTTGTGTCTTTGTATGCTTTGTTTTGTGTGCTAGAGTGTTGTATTTTTGTATTTGTATCTTGGTGTGCCTTGTTTTGTGGGTTAGGGTGTTGTATTTTTGTATTTGCGTATTTGTGTGCTTTGTTTTGTGCGATAGGATGTTGTATTTTTGTATTTGTGTCTTTGTGTGCTTTGTTTCGTGTGCGAGAGTGTTGTATTTTTGTATTTGTGTCTTTGTATGCTTTGTTTTGTGTGCTAGAGTGTTGTATTTTTGTATTTGTGTCTTTGTGTGCTTTGTTTTGTGTGTTAGGGTGTTGTATTTTTGTATTTGTGTCTTTGTGTGCTTTGTTTTGTGTGTTAGGGTGTTGTATTTTTGTATTTGTGTCTTTGTGTGCTTTGTTTTGTGTGTTAGGGTGTTGTATTTTTGTATTTGTGTCTTTGTGTGCTTTGTTTTGTGTGCTAGGGTGTTGCATTTTTGTATTTGTGTCTTTGTGTGCTTTGTTTGTAGGCTAGAGTGTTGTATTTTTGTATTTGTGTCTGTGTGATTTGTTTTGTGTGCTAGAGTGTTGTATTTTTGTATTTGTGTCTTTGTGTGCTTTGTTTTGTGTGCTAAGGTGTTGTATTTTTGTATTTGTGTCTTTGTGTGCTTTGTTTTGTGTGCTAGGGTGTTGTATCTATGTATTTGTGTCTTTGTGTGTTAGGGTGTTGTATTTTTGTATTTGTGTCTGTGTGATTTGTTTTGTGTGTTAGGGTGTTGTATTTTTGCGTATTTGTGTGCTTTGTTTTGTGTGCTAGAGTGTTGTATTTTTGTATTTGTGTCTGTGTGATTTGTTTTGTGTGTTAGAGTTGTATTTTTGTATTTGTGTCTGTGTGATTTGTTTTGTGTGCTAGGGTGTTGTATTTTTGTATTTGTGTCTTTGTGTGCTAGGGTGTTGTATTTTTGTATTTGCGTCTTTGTGTGCTTTGTTTTGTGTGTTAGGGTGTTGTATTTTTGTATTTGTGTCTTTGTGTGCTTTGTTTTGTGTGCTAGAGTGTTGTATTTTTGTATTTGTGTCTTTGTGTACTTTGTTTTGTGTGCTAGAGTGTTGTATTTTTGTATTTGTGTCTTTGTGTGCTTTGTTTTGTGTGCTAGAGTGTTGTATTTTTGTATTTGTGTCTTTGTGTGCTTTGTTTTGTGTGCTAGAGTGTTGTATTTTTGTATTTGTGTCTTTGTATGCTTTGTTTTGTGTGCTAGGGTGTTCAATTTTTGTATTTGTGTCTTTGTGTGCTTTGTTTGTAGGCTAGAGTGTTGTATTTTTGTATTTGTGTCTTTGTGTGCTTTGTTTGTAGGCTAGAGTGTTGTATTTTTGTATTTGTGTCTTTGTGTGCTTTGTTTGTAGGCTAGAATGTTGTATTTTTGTATTTGTGTATTTGTGTGCTAGGGTTTTGTATTTTTTTACTTGTTTTTGTGTGCTTTGTTTTGTATGCTAGGATGTTGTGTTTTTGTATTTGTGTATTTTTGCACTTTGTATGCTGGCATGTTGTGTTTTTTATATCTTTTTGTATTTTGTTTGTATGCTAGTTTGTTGTGATTTTGTATTTGTGTCTTTTGTATTTTTTGTTTGTTTTTTTTCGTTTGTATTTTTGTTTTTGCTTTTCGCTTGTATATTTGTATTCATGTTTGTAAGTACTTTTTTGATGCTACGAGTTTAGGTTCGAAGAAGAGGGATTCAGATTCGATGACCAGGGATTCGGTTTCGAAGACCAGGGGTTCAGATTCAATGGCCAGGGTTCAATGCATAGATATATCTGTGTTTATGTTCTTATGATTGCTGGTTTTCGTGCTTGTGGGGGAGGAAGAGTGAAAAGAGAAGCAGGAGGAAGAAAAGAAGAGGGAAAAAGGGTAAGAGAAGCGAAAGGAAGAAAAGGAAGAAGAGAGGAGGAGGCATGAAAAAAAAGGAGAGAAGGAAGATGAAAAGGAAGGATAAAGGGAGAAAGAAAAGGAGTAAGAGGCGTAGGTGTGTAGGGGGGAAAGCGAAAGGAAACAAAGCAGGAAGGAGAAGTCATGGAAAAGGGACGCTAGAAGGAGGATGAGAAGGAAGGCGATAGGAAGAAGGGGACGAATGAAGAGGCGTGGAAGGAGTGTGGAATTAGGAGAGAAAGGAAGCAAGGAAAGAAGGAGGAAAGACGGAAGAGGAACATTTTTTTTTAAACATTGCGAAAGAAAGAATAAAAAGAACCAAAAATGCAAGGAAGAAACAAAAAAGCATCCAAGGAAGAACAGAAGGGAAATGAAAAGAAATTCGAAAGAATGGGGAAAAAAGAGAGACAAGGCAGAAAGAGCAGAACTGGGAGAGAGGAATAGGTGGAGGAGTAAGGAGAGGATGAAACGATGCTTGAAGATAACCCTGGCATACTGGAGGGCTCATGCGTGCACAGACACTCACGGATCGGCAAGGGTTATCATGTCAATACTGTCTCACTGGCTGTATCTGATTCCGAACGCGGCCTCTTCTCTTATTAGTGAAACGAACGGGAAACTTCAACGCCATTCTAGACGTATATGGAAGAGGCAGGAAACGGTAAGAGCGAATATCAAATGTGAATAAAGGTATTCAATGAAAACAAAGACGGAATTTCACAAGCTGGACCTAAAAAAAAAAAATGCAGTAGAATTGTTCGTGTTCAGAATATCGGCCTTGCATGAGCTCATGCTTGGATATTGCATCGTCACTTCCCCCCTTCCCCGTCTTCCTCCTCCCTCTCCTCTTCCTTCCCCTTATCCCCCTCCTCCTCCTCCTCCCTCTCCTCCTCCTTCCCCTTGTCCCCCTCCTCCTCCCCCTCTTAAGATGAGTTTCTTCGGGGTATCATTCCTCCTCAACACCTTTTTACTTTGATTCTCACAGTCAAATAAAAGACCTGAGGTGTTTGCTTTGAGTTGTCTGCTCTAAGCTGTGCCCTTACAATGGCTGTCAGTTCTAAGGTCTCTGCTCTATGCTGTGTGCACTTATAGTAGTTGTCTGTACCGAATTGCCTGTATGATAAGTTTGCTCAACATTTTCTGCTCTAAGCAGTTTGCTCTAATTTGCTCTAAGTTTTTTAATCTCAGTTGTCTGCTTTAATTTGTCTGCTCAAAGTTTTCTGCTTTAAGTTTTCTGCTCTAAGTTGTCTGCTTTAAGTATTCTGCTCTCTCCTTTCAGCATAATTGAAAGCAGCCTGAACAAGAATATAATATCTTTGCCATGGATTGTTCGATGCAGCGGCAGTGCGATAAGCCATCCGCTCCAGACGACACCAGGGAAAATCATCCACCATGGCAGAGAACGTGTCCTTAAAATGTTTAAGTCATAGCTCAGGGACTCATGGGGTTCATCGTCAACGGTATGAAATTGGTTGAACTCTTCGTGGTAGTTGTGTGGAGTTTATCTCTTAAGTCTACAGCGAAGTAGGCTTTAATATCTTTATGAATGTAAATAGTTTTCTAAGCTTAAGTATTTTGATAGTTTTTATTTGGCATAATGTAAGATTATTGATTATTTCTTGTCTATGATACAAGTAGTTTTCTGGTTTGACTTTTACTTAAGTCTTTGTAGTTTTACTTAAAGCAAATAGTAGTATATGTGATTTTTAGTATGTGATTTTCTTGTTCCCGTCTTATTTAATGCTCGCAGTTTCCTGGTTTATATTGTAGTGTAAGTAATCTTCTTTCTTTCTTATTTAGCGTAAGTAGTTTTTCAATCGTATTCAATTTAGCATAGTACATATCTTCCCATTATGCAAGTGTAAATCTGATTCCTGTTTTACTGAGTGTTAGTAATTTTGTTACTATCTTAATTGATAAAAGTAGTTTTCCTATTCCTGCTTTACTTCGTGTAAGACGTAATTGTAAGATGCAATTAGTTATGCTTTCTATCTTAAATATTGTATAAGTAAATTTCCAGCTTCTTTTTTACCGTTTCAGTATGACCTCGGGCCTCCTCTCATCCAAGGCGTATATAACAGTGAAAGAATTAGTCAGTAATAATTACATGTATCTTGCTCTCAGCAATTACACAAGCAAACTGAAGGTGGGCGTAAGAAGCTATGAGGAGATTCGATTCCGACCACAGAAAAAACTTTTTTAGCTATCATTATTACTGTCGTTACTCCTGATAGTAGTACTATCATTTATTGTATCATTATGGTCATATTGTTATGGCTATTATTATTATGTCAATGAATGTTGGTTGTTACTGCTGTTGTTATTACTACTAGTTTTATGATTACAACTATAATTGCTTCTAGCACTATTTCAACATAATAATTACTACTATTGCTATTTACCACTATCACTGGGAATGAACAAATAAACGAATATAACATGAATAAAGATGTAAACTCGATTGATAGTTCAATTGGTAAAAAAAATATGACGTACAGATGATTTGGACGCAATGTAATATTCCTTTATTTGACGCCTTTTTCGTCACTGATATTTTTAACAGTATATAAAGACTCTTTTAATGAGTACTCAGAACGGCTGTCATTTTGGAGCCTAAGCACACCATAATTGAGTCTCTATTCATATCCGAATATAAGATACCCATTTTTCCTTTTTCTTACTTCTTTTTTTAGGATTGTCATTATCCGCGTCATCGTCATCTTTAGAATAGTTTCTGTTATTTGGCTTCTCTTCTTCTCCTCCTCCTCTCTTCGTCCTAACAGTAATGAAAGGAGAACCACTTAAGGAAAATCCATCTAAAGCTGTATAATTTTCCAAAGTTCTTTTTTATCTCCTTCTCCTTCTTAAGTCAGTCCCGTCCCCATCTCCCACCTCCCCCCTTCTTCCTCCCCACCCCCCTCTTCTCCCCGTCTTTCCCCTCCCTCCTCACTTTCTCATATTCTCCCTGCTTCTCTACCCTCCTCCTCCCCTATTCTCCCCTTCTTCCTCCACCTTCTCCAACTTCTCCTCATCACTCCTCTTTAACCCCTTCCTCCCCCTTCACTCTCTCCCCACCTCCAGCACCCTCTGCCTTCCCCCCCCCCACCTCTTCCTTATTCCACCACCCCTACACCTCCTTTCCTTTCCCTTTTCACCCTCTTCCTCTTCTTACTCCCCTCCTCCTCCTTCACCTCCTCCCACTCCCCTCCTTCCCTCTTCCCCCACCTGCTCCTACTCCTCCTCCTTTCCTTCCCCTCTATCCCCCTTCCTCCATCCTCCTGCCTTCCTCCTACCCCCCTTCCCTCACTCCCTTATCCCCCCACCCACCCCTCCTCCCTCCCTTCCTCCTACCCCCCTTCCCTCACCCCCTACCCCCCTCCTCCCTCCATTCCTTATACCCCCTTCCCTCTTCCCCTTCTCCCTCACCTCCCTATCCCTCCTCCTCCTCCATCCTCCCTCCTTCACCCACCTCCCCCCTTCCCTCTTCTCCTTCTCCCTCACCTCGCTATCCCCCCACCTCTTCCATCCACCCTCTCTTCCTCCTATCCCCCATCCCTCTCCCCCCTCTCCCTCACCTCCCTACCCCAACCTCCTCCCTCCTCATCCCCCAACCCCCCTCCCCCTCTCTCTCACCTCCCTATCCCCCACCTCCTCCCTCCCTCCCTCATCTCCTTATCCCCCCTCCTACTCCCTCCTCTTCCCCCATCCCCTCCCCCCTCCCTCACCTCCCTACCCCCACCTCCTCCCTCCTCTTCCCCCAACCCTTCGCCTCTCCCTCACCTCTTTATCCCCCCTCCTACTCCCTCCTCTTCCCCCAACCCCTCCCCCCTCCCTCACCTTCCTACCCCCCACCTACTCCCTCCTCTTCCCACAACCCCTCCGCCCCTCCCTCACCTCCTTATCCCCCCACCTACTCCCTCCCAATCCCCCAACCCCCCTCCCTCAAACCTCAAATCCAAGGAAGGCAAACACCTGTAATTCCTCCATCAATACCTGACAGATCTCCTTAAGATTAAAGATAGCTAAGGTAAGGAAGGTCATTTGGCCAAGAATCCGTGCCCAGTGCCTAGGCGTTGTCACTGCTCCTTGTGAGAGAGAGAGAGAGAGAGAGAGAGAGAGAGAGAGAGAGAGAGAGAGAGAGAGAGAGAGAGAGAGAGAGAGAGAGAGAGAGAGAGTGAGAGAGAGGGAGGGAGGGGGGGGAGGGGAGAGAGCGAGAGCGAGAGAGAGAGAGAGAGAGAGAGAGAGAGAGAGAGAGAGAGAGAGAGTGAGAGAGAGAGAGAGAAAGAGAGAGAGAGAGAGAGAGAGAGAGAGAAAGACACAGAGTGAGAGAGAAGGAGAGAGAGAGAGAGAGAGAAAGACACAGTGAGAGAGAGGGAGGGAGAGAGAGAGAGAGAGAGGAAGAGATGGAGAGGTCATTCGGCCAAGAATCCATGCCCAGTGCCTAGGCGTTGCCACTACTCCCGCGATTCTACTTTCACTGGTCGTAATAACACTGGGTTGGCTTATTCGCTCGCATGTGCTTATCTTTCCACGGGTATCTTCTGTGTGATCGTTAATGTTGATAGTGGTGATTAAGATGATTGTGATTATGATGATGATGACGAAGGTGGTAATAAGGGAGAAGGATTTTGATGATAAGGATAATAATTGTTGTTGATGTAGTAGTACTGCTGATAAAAGATTTACAACAGCAATACCACCATCCATAAAACAAACAACAGTAATAGTAATAGCTATAAAGATGGTCAATATAATGATGATAAATATGGTGATGATAATACTATTGATGATGGTCATGATAATGATAATTATAGAAATAATGATGCTGATGATAATAATGATAATGATAAAGATAATGATAATTATCAGAAGAGTAATGGTGATGATTATTATCATCATTATTATTACCATTATTATTATAATGAGAGTGTTGATAATGATAATAACAATCGTAATGATAATAACAATTATAATGATAATAACAATTATAATGATAATAATGGTAATGATAATAATGGTAATGGTAATAACAATAATGATAATACCAACAATATCAATTAATGATAATGATGATGATAACATGGATGAAAATAGCAATTATGATGGTGATGATAAATGATAATAAAGATGCTGATGCTGATAATGATAATAATAATTATAACAATATTAATATTAATGTTTATAAAATCATCATTGATAATTATAATGATGATAATGATAATAGTAATGACAATAATGATAGTAGTAATAGTAATGGTAGTAGCAGTGATGATAATGGGGATGATAACAAGGATGATAATGAGGATAATAATGATGATATCTATACTAATAGTGATAACTGTAATTATGATGATGATGATAATGATACTAATAATTATGATGATTGTAATAATAATAGCGATAATAATAGTAATCATGATAATGATAGAAATCATAATAGTAGTAAAAATAATAATACTGATGATGATAATGATAACAATCATAGTGATGATAATAGTAGTAATGACAATGATAATGATATTGATAATAATAATGTTAATAATGATAATAATGATGACATTAATAATGGTAATAATGATAATGGTAATGATAATAATAATGATAGCAACAGCAGCAATGATAATATCAAAATAATAATTATAATAATAATGATAATAAAGATGGTCATATAAGTAATAGAATTTATCATAATAATCATGATAATAATTGTAAACGATAGAAATTATTATGATAATAGTATTGATAAAATTAATAACAATGTTAATGTTAATATATACGATCATTGATAATAGTGATAACACTAATCATGTTGATGATAATAATGATAATAATAATGATGACAATGATAAAAACAGTAATTATGATAATGATGATAATAATAATTATTATAATAATAAAAAGGATAACAATAACTAATGATGATGATAATAATGATGATAGTAATAATAATGTAATAATAATGATAAAAGTAATAATGTTAGCAACAACAACAATGATAATAACAATAATAATGATAATAATAATAATGAGGATAACAAGGAATGATGAAAATAATGATAATAACAATAACAGTAATGACAGTGATGATGATAATGATAATAACTATAACAATAGTAATGATGATGATAATGATAATGACAATTAAAATAACAATGATAGTAATAATCATCGTCTTTATGATAATGATAACAACATTGATGATGATGATGATGCTAACGAATATTATGAAGATAATAATAATGATAATAGAAATCATGATAGCAATACTAATAATTATGGAAATAATAATAATAGTAACAATAATAAAAGAGATGATAATGATAAAAGAGATAGTAATGATAAGGATGCAAATGATGATAATAATAATAATGATAATAATAATAATAATAATAGTAATGCTAACAACAACAATTATAATAAAAAATATATAATTATGATGCTAATACAGATAATGATAAAAGTAATAGCAATAACAACAATGATAGTAGTAATAATAATTATAATAATAATTATTACAATGATAATAATAATAATAATGATAATGGAAGTAGTGATAATGGTAATATTAATAATATCAATGGTAATAATAATAATGATGATAATTATTGATGATGATGATGATTGAGAAATATTAGTGATAATGATGATGATGAAAATAAAAGTAATACTGGCAATGATAAAGATAATAATGCAAATAATGGTAATGATAATAATGATGATATTAATGATAATGATAATTATGATAAAAATGATAAAGAATACTAATAATGATTCTACTACAAATAATAATAATGAGAGTAAAGTATTAGTAATGACAATAATAT
>NC_091556.1:36431950-36434450 GCF_042767895.1 Penaeus vannamei | reverse complement strand
TAATCCACCCGCCAACCGACTCCACCATACTCCACCCTTCTCCGCATTCACCATTCATCGTGGCTTCCCCCCACCCCTTCCCCCGGACTCTCCCCAACCCCCCCTCCTCTTCCTTGCACATCTCCCCACTCCCTGGCAGCTTGAAGGTCGCCGTCTGTGTAAAAATTCCTCCTGTGACGCGGGGAGGGGAGCTAAGCACGTCTACTTACTCCCCCCCCCCCTTCTTGCCCCCTGTCTCCCTGCCCCCCCCCCTCCGTCTCTCTGGCCCCTGTCTCTCTGCCTCTGTCTCTCTGCCCCCTGTCTGTCTGCTCCTGGCCTGCCCCCTGCCTGCTCCCTGTCTCTCTGCCCCCTGTTCGTCCCCTGTCCATCTCCTACCCCTTTCCCCCGTGCCACACCGCCGCTACCTCTCCCCCTCTTTCCCTCCCCTCTCCCCCCTTATCTCCGTGTCGCTATCCCCTCCCCCTCTTCCCTTGTCCCCTCCCCCTTGACCCCTTCCCCCTATTCCCCTCCCTGCCCCCCCCCCCCCCCCACCCAGGACGCTCTCACTTCTCCCATCCGCCCTTTCGGTCACTACGCCCAGCCACGCCGCCCACGAGTTTCCGTTAGCGAAGAAATCCGCTCCTGACCTTGAGGGCGGCCCCTCACGCCCGCCCGCCCGCCCTCCAGCCCGGCACAGAGGTGGACGGGGCCGAAAAAAGGCATCTTCCATAATGGGAAATTTAAGAAAGTGTGAATGACGTAAACCAAAACGTGGGGAAAAGTTTGCGCCTTTTCAACAATAAGACTAAAAAGAAAAAGAAATGAAAGGAGAGAGAGAGAAAAAAAGAGTAAAGAAGATTGCTGGTGTCACCGTCCCTGGGCCGTGACAAACCGCCTCTCCGTGACCCTTGACCTCGGCGCCGATAAGGAGTCGGGAGGGCGCTGTGGGAACCCGCTGTCGATATTTATGTCTTTTTTGGACAATGGCTTTTCTTCTGACTTATTCCAAGACGCTCTGGTCTGGTTTGGGTCGAGGCTGTTACGGAGGGATAGTATATGTGTGTCTAAACATGTACGTGTTTAGACATAATGTATATGTGTGTGAACGCAAATATGTCTCTCTGTGTGTGCATGTATGTGTGTGTATATATACATATATATATATATATATATATATATATATATATATATATATATATATATATATATATATATATATATATATATATATATATATATATATATATGAATATGTGTGCATATGTATGTGCATGTATATATATTTGTGTGTGTGTGTGTATGTGTGTTTGTGAGTGTGTATGTGTGAACATGTTTGCCTGTGTGCCCCTGTTAACGTGTGTTCATGAGTGTGTGCGTGATTGTGGGCATCTGTGTGTGCGTGTACATATGTGTCTATGAATATGTAAGTGAATTTACAGCTTCTCAGGTTTTGGATTTGATGTCGCTGAGGATTTCCGAAGCGGGTTTAGAATATTATTATTTTCCTGTGCGATTGCCACCGGTAACATGTGAGCATTTTCTCTCAATTCGGATATCAGTTAACCAGTTAGTAATTCCTTACACCTACTGTAAGTCAACGAGAGAGAGCTATAAAATTTTAATACTGCACCGTTCAGTTCCAACGCATATGTCTTTTTAAAAAAGGACAAGAAAGAGAGAGAAGAAAAAATGAAGAGGAAAGAATGAAAGAAAAAAAAGATGGAAAGTGGTTGTCTTATGTTCGCTTTTGAATAGACAGTCAATTACTGAGTGTTTAAAAGACGAAATGGCAATCCTTTTGAATATTGATTAAACGGAACTTCCTTTGATAATAAAAAAAAATGCAATATGAGGAAGGTGATTATATCAATAAAAGATATAATAATCATGATGATATTAATGATCATGAAAACCAGTGGTATCATTATCATTATGGTATTGGTAGCACTTTGGTGATGGTGATGATAATGAAGATAAAGAGAATGATAATGGTGATGATAATGAAGATAAAGTTAATGATAATGGTGATGATAATGAAGATAAAGATAATGATAATAGTGATGATGACGAAGATAAAGATCTTGATAATGGTGATGATAATGATGAAGATAAAGAGAGTGATAATGGTAATGATAATAAGATAAAAATGGTGATGATTGTTAGGATGATTACAATACTAACAATAATGATAAATAAATAAAATAAAAAAAACAGGTTCACCAGCGAATAGACAGCCAATCACACTGAATATAAAAGGACGAAATGACATTCATCCTAAGTATTCATTAAAGAAAATAATTTGCTAAAAAAAAGGAAGAGAGAGAGTGAGAGGAAGAAAATCACGCATCAAAATCATCATTACTTCATTAACTGTTTTTTATTTATATAATTTGAGTTTATATTTATGTTATATATGTGACCAGGGTTTCCAATCCCTTGTTTGTTTATTTAGCTTTCATTCATACGATATCTTCTTTCTTTCGCTCTTCATTATTCCTTTCACTGATTCATAGCATAGTAC
>NC_091556.1:36356950-36361950 GCF_042767895.1 Penaeus vannamei | reverse complement strand
CATAATTGTTCATAAAGACAGCAGTTTTGATGGTAATGTGACTTTAATTAAGATAACGGCAGGAATAGAGATGGCGACAGTACTACAGATGGTGAAGGTGCTGACACGGGTGATGGTGAAAGTGATGGTGATGCGATAAAGATGATATTGACCTTATATAACTGTGGTGACCATGAGAGACCCAGTGAAGAAGAATAAACAGGAATGACATGGATTATTATCTATATTAGTATTGGCATTAGATTTATTATCTTCATTATTATCACTACCGTCATCGAAGCATCAAAAATAAAACTGAGCAATATTAACAGCAGAAATAAAATGAAAATCATGACAAACAATACGAAAAGATAAAAAAAAATATTATATAGAAAAATAAACGATAACAAAAATAGGTACATAAATGAATAACTGAATAGACAAATAAATAGATGCAATATGTCATGAGGCGTGTGTGTCATCCTGTACACGCTAATGTCCATCTGACTGACTACCATTATCTTAAATAGCAATGGTTCCCACAACATGCGTACATAGTGGTTAATGCGCACACGTATACGTACTTACACACACACACACACATTGCATACTTTCGCTTTCTTTCTGGAGGAATTCCTAGTATAGCGTAAGAGCCAGACGTATAATGCTGACTTGTCCCGCTGGTTTGACGTCGAAAACCGTGCCCGTTGTAAGTCCTCGGTTTTCTTTCTTTCTCTCGTTCTTTCATTTTCTTCTGATGAAAGAGATGATGAAGAAATCTGATTTTCTTCTGATGAAAAAGAGAGCGTTTTTTTCATATCCAAAATTGATTAAGGTTATTGATGAAGATGATAGCGGCTTTTTTTTATGAGGAATGTCAGATTCAGACATTAGTCCCTGGCACTTAAAACAAAAATAGGTTAACGTCCCCGTTCACCATAATATATATATATATATATATATATATATATATATATATATATATATATATATATATATATATATATATATATATATATATGGATGTGTGTGATAATGAGTATAATGATATTGATAATGACAATAATAACAGTAATAATAAAACTGATAATAATATCAATAATGATAAGGATAATGATAATGATAATAATACTAAAATAATAATAGTACTAACAATGACGATAATAATTACAATGATAATTATGATAATAGTTATATAATAATGACAATAATAGTAAGAATAAAATAAGACTAAGAATGACAGAAATGATAATGATGATGGTTATAATAATAATGAAATGTAATAATAATAATGACAATAATGATTATGATAAAAAGGATAATGATAGGCCTATTTATAATAACAATGATAGAAATACTAATAATAGTAATGATAATGATGATAACAATAATGCTAAAATAATACTGATAATGGTAATAACAGTTATCATGATAATAACAAAAGTAATATCAATAGTAGTGATAATGATAATGATAATAGTAATGATGACCATTATAATAGCGATAATGATAAGCATAATGGTGATGAAAATAATAATAGTGACGATGCTAATAATGATAAAAAAAAGATAATTATAATAATAGTGATGATAATAACAATAATGTTGATGTTGAGGAGGAGGAGGATTTGGTTAATAGTAACAATAAACAATAGTAATGACAATGACAATTATGACATTAAGAAAATGGCGAAAGAAAAAAAAAACGTGGAATTCCTCATAAGTATAAACCAACCAAAACTAAAAAAAAAAAAAAAACAATCGAAAATGTGGTGATTTAACAGCGAATTAATAATCGTTCCTGGAAATGTCTTTAAAAGGCAGGGAAGAACCCGCCCAAACCCTTTCCTTAATGTGTTCTTATGAATAGATTATACTTAGTTGACGAAGGCCCGCGGTGCAAAAAGCGACGTTTTACGGCCGTTAAAACTTGAGAATAATAATGTTATTGTCGACTAATTAGCCAAAAAATAATATTTGTGTGACGATAGGAATACTCGGTCGTAAATAAGTGTCAGCATTTCGATAAGGATTAAAAAATGAATGTTTGGGAGATAAAAGATAAAAAAGTATATAAATAGCAATCTCCCCGTCGCAGCAATTCGATTCCATTCACTCAAGGACGAACCCGGGAATAAGGGAATCCGAAACCACTTATCCCACAATCTCCAAAGACGAGAAGAAAAAGAAAGAAATGTTATAAAAAAAAAGTTCTGTGAATATTACCAATATAAGAACCCAACAGAACCCCAAAAAAACAATAGTCTTTTAGCTTCAAAATACTGGAACGTTCTGTCTGATTAATTATTCAAAAAACTATCCGCGTATCAGCTGTTGAGATCGTAAAGTACGTGCAACAACCGACCCCGAACCCACACATACCAACATGACTCCTAGAATACGCAGATATATGTACGTGTATGTGGTACGTGCTAGCGGCGCCGGTAATCTTTATGGACCGGGGTTGGCCATAGCCCGATAATCCTCTTAGTGAACTGCTTAGGTGAAGTGGCCATTGTATTGCGCTTTCTTGGGGCTCCTTCTGCGGTGAGAGGGTCTGAATGCCGCTCGTGAGATACTGCCCGGGGACTCAGGTCGGTGTGCTACCGTACTGCTGCGTCTGGGAGGGAGACAGGTTGCAAGAACAGATGCAATACTGATCACGTTTTGCGCGGTGGAACTAATGTGCTACTGGACTGTTCCGTATGGGAGTGAGACAAGTTGCACGCGCAAGATGCAATATTGATACCGAGGTGTACTGTGGGGAACTCTGGGAGAAAGACAAGTTGCAAGTACAGATGCAATATTGAACACGTTTTGTTATGAGGTCTATATGCTAGACACAGTGAAATTATCTACATAGAAGGCCTGGGTAATGAAAGATTTTTAGTCTGTTTTTCTCTCATTTAACGTTATGAATGATGATTTCAAAAAACTATCACTAATTGCAAATTGCTATTATGTACAATAAACGAATATGTTATACATCCATCATTCTAGCTTGTTTTTAATTCACAATTGCAATATGAATACTTCTATTTCTTTTATTACCATCATTATCTATCATTATTATAATTACTCATAATAACCATCGTCATTCATAGTAATCATAATGCAAACCAAACAAAATATAAATAAAAACTAAATTCGATAAACCTATTATACAGTATGTTAATGATTCCAATTAGTGCTTTGTTCATATGCGAAACCTCCTGCAGCCATATCAGTAAATATTTGCGAATAATCTTACAGCGTACTACTCTCCTGCATAAGATTTACTGCAATATTTATGATAATTGCGTTAATGAGGATTGTTCATAATGATGATGATGGTAATATAAATAATGACTGATAAAGATAATGATAATAATGATGATAGTAACAGTGATGATAATAATAATGATGATAATGATAATAACAATAGTAATAATAATAGTAACATCAATAATGAAAATAACAATAAGAATCTAGATAATTAAAGTAATAATGATAATAATGATAACAATAATAGTGATTATTATTCACACCTCTCTCCTTCTTTCATCTTCCTCCTTCTACCTCTCAATTTATCTCTCCTTCTGTCTCTCCCTCTATCTCTCCCTTTAATTCTTCCTCTATCTCTACCTCTCCTGGTTCTACATCTCCCTTCATTTCTCTCTTTACCTTTTCATCATCATCATCATTATCAACATTATCAACATCAGCATCATCATGTACTGGTGAGTAAGATTACACGTGTTTCGTGAATTAAGACGAAAAGGTTAAGTAAAATTAAAGAGAAAAATTTGATTATTTATGTTTTGTTTGCATTCTTATATATTGAACCAAAAGACTTATGGATGGAATTTCAGGTATGTTGACATTGGTCATATTATTTTGGAAGAATATTGAAAGTGATTTGTTGATTTGTTGTGCCGATTGATATATGGCTGATAGAACAAAGTTGTTGATGATAAAGTCGTAAACTTTTTGATTATTGTGTAAGGAAAAGGACTAAAGGACAGCTCCAACAAAGAGTTTTAATAAAATCCTAAATAATCTTGGAAGGGCAACACACACACATACACACACGCGCACACACACACACACACACACATACACACACACGTGTGTGTGTCTGTGTGTAAATATATATATATATATATATATATATATATATATATATATATATATATATATATATATATATATTATGGTTTGCATAATTGGGAGGAGAAATGCCGTGCCATAATACGACGACTATGAGAGCCACTACGACCCCGCACTGCGCCATTGAGGGAGGGCATGGCTCACCTTCTCCCAATCTTGATACACGTCTCAAGCAGCATTAAGGCCGTTCCTGTTGAGTCAACGAGTTTCAAAATGTATGTGTATAAGAATATATATACATATGTATATACAAATATGTATATATGTATATGTATATATATACATATATATATATATATATATATATATATATATATATATATATATATATATATATATATAATGTATATATGTAGACATATATCTTTGTATGTCTGTATGTATATGCGTGTGTTTGTGTGTGCGTGTAAGCGGAATGTTCGTGTGTTTGTATCTGTGTGAGTGTATGTATGCATGTCTGTAAGTATGTGCGAAACATCATAAGCAGAGCCTCATTTCCCCTCTCCATAACTTAGGCAGCCCTCCTTATTGTACAAGACAGCCCGGTGATAAGGTCTGCCGATCATATCTCACCTCCGACAATACAAGTAATGTACACCATCAAGAAGACAGCTGAGATATCATTCACTCGGCGTTTCCTTGACACCGTTTCTGGGACAGATGCTTCCTCGAGGAGTTTGTCTGTTGAGTGAAGACAATTTTCTTTTCTTTTTTTTCCTTTTTTTTGGCAATTCTTCACAAAGGGCTGTCTCTTTCTCTCCCGGTTGATGTTGTTGTTTATACTCGTTTGGCTACTTTTGTATTTTTTTCTTGATATATTTATGTATTTTTTTTCATTTTTTATGTTATTTTTTGTTAGCTTCTGTTTGTATT
>NC_091556.1:36329450-36336950 GCF_042767895.1 Penaeus vannamei | reverse complement strand
ATTGTGTGTTTGCGCTAAATTGCCAAATTATTTTCCTTTGTATTATATCATAATAAAAGCTGTTTTGCGAAACCATTTGTATATATTATTTCATTACATTTACTTAGTATGATACAATCACACATGTAATCATGTGATCTTTACTATCATTTTTTCGTGTTCGATAAATCTTCTGCAATCAACATTACAATCAACAAACAACGTATATATAGATGTTCCTTGTCTACCACGACGATATATCAAATACTGATTCCAATTACACATCCCACATTAAGAATAATAAATTGCAATACGGGATGACAAAATGAGAACCATCCGTCAGGACGAACATCCACTCTCTATTATAGCTATTACCATACCATTATCATATACCAATAGATGTACAACATAGAGAACGATTTGCTATTCTCCACCAACAGCTGCTGGACACGGATCCTTGTTGTATTAACCTGCAATAAATCATATAATACATCCTACCACCGTCCACTGCATACCAATACCCATATTCACCCACTGACTTTCATTTGCTATATACCAGTACCTAGATAATTCTGGTCTGCAAACACTTAGTATTATTCAAACTGCATGTTATCAGCACTAGAGATTTCATGTCACTTAATGCTGATTAATGTCTACAGCTAGCGGGTATATATCAGTCACAAAAGTACAAAATATAATCACTTTCCTCTGCACTTTTCTACAACACTTATGTCCTTTCTTGCACACGAACACCTGAAGCAACTTCCTTCTACTTGCATACACCAACATCGCAATAAATCTAGCCACTACCACATACCATCCACTTCCTCCTACCAATACCTACCATCTACGTATACTTACAGCACCATATGTTGAAGCATACTCCCCAGATCGAAAAAAAAAAAAATCATCATACTTCTCGCCAGGAACTCGCAGCGAGGAGCTAGCGTGAGCTCAGGTCAAGGGAGGTCACAACCTTTCGACCTAAGGTGTGGTATGCGGTTTTCCTAACCGTGAGGATGAATCACTCCCCGCGGCCCTAGGGAGGAGTGCAGCGAGAGAAGAGATTTTCCGAGAGCGTGATTCAGCTTGGAATGCCAGAGGTTGGCTTCGTTCCGGGTCTCCGCGAGCTGTCTTAGATTCCGCTCGGGGAAATTCGAGTAAGTGCGCAGGTGCACACACACGACGTGCGCAGAACTAGAAACGAAACGCACACACACACACACATGTGTGTGTGTGTATTTATGTATGTATATATGTATAAATACGTATGTATATATATATATATATATATATATATATATATATATGTGTGTGTGTGTGTGTGTGTGTGTGTGTGTGTGTGTGTGTGTGTGTGTGTGTGTGTGTGTGTGTGTGTGTGTGGTGTGTGTGTAAATACATATATATATATATATATATATATATATATATATATATATATATATATATATATACAAATATGATATAAATGTATGTATATATGTATATATGTATATATATATATATATATATATATATATATATATATATATATATATATATATACATATAGATAGATAAATAGATGCATACATAGATAGATACACAAATATATATATATATATATATATATATATATATATATATATATATATATATACATATATATAAATATATATATATATACAAATACAATATATATGATATATATATATATATATATATATATATATATATATATATATATATATATATATATATATATGCGTATATATATATATATATATATATATATATATATATATATATATATATATACATATATATATATATATATATATATATATATATATATGTATATAGATATAGATAGATATAGATATACCATTAATTTCGTGGCTCTGTTTTCTTTTTGATACGAGTATGTCTTGGCTTTCGAAAGCGAATTAGTTCTGATAAGCTGTATTATGCACGTCAGATTAAAGACACACTGTGAATCCCTGTGATGTGTATTGTGTCGACTCGAAATGGTAATAATATGTATTGTTTCGCGAGGAAGAAATATGATGATAAGAATCTTTCGCGAAATTTCAGCCATGATATACAGACCTGTCTTACTGATTCGGTAAAGAAATCTCTGATAATACCCAAGGCATGAAAGAGAGGTTCAAGATTTCTTATCAGTTGGCCCACGCTTCGTTAGCTGATAGCGGTGCATAAGAAAATGTTTCGGTTATTTTGCAGTGGAAGGTACCGTGATATTTACGTATATGTATACATGTACTCATACATATAAACATGTCTATACCCATCTATCTCTCCTTATGCATATATATTCATAGATGGATAGAGAGACAGATAGATAGATGAATAGATAGATGGACAGATAGCTAGATAGATAGATGAATAGATAAATAGATATATATGTAAATAGAAAGGCATAGATATTACTAGATATATTAGATATAGCTAGACATACATATCAATGGATAAATAATCCTCTAAACGCTTACAAAATCAGAGTTACATATCCATTTTCAAAAGGGAATCCTCGTACAGACTCACACGAAACAGACAAGAAAAGTACAATAATTTATTGCCAAAAAAATGCATACATGATAATAAGGAAACACAGTAAAAAAAGATAATAATCGTTCATGCCACAAGATCTGTGACCTTGTTGGAAAAAAACGTTGAATCTTTTTTTCTTAGGGGGGAGGGGCGGGGTGGTGGGGGGGGGAGATAATGGGGGTTATATCATAATTAATGACTGAGGATTTCCCAACATGTTCCCCCTTGCCCTTTATCATCCAGCAATCTCTATTTCTTCTTCTCATTTTCCTTCGCCTCTCCTTCGCTTCTACGACCGTATATGCAATCGGTGGTATAAGGTGGACCGCTCAGACCACGAAATAAATATATATGCAGAAAGTTGTGGAGTGAAAAGCCAGAATGGGGGAAACTTGTTCTTCGTTTCTGAGAAAATGTTTTGAGTGCCCGCGCGTGAGTGTGTGTGAGTGTGTTTATTTTCGCGCCTATAAATGTTAGAATTTAGCTTGATTTCTTAGAAAATGATTTATATGGATGTGTACGTGTGTGTGTGTGTGTGTGTGTGTGTGTGTGTGTGTGTGTGTGTGTGTGTGTGTGTGTGTGTGTGTGTGTGTGTGTGTGTGTGTGTGTGTGTGTGTGTGTGTGTGTGTGTGTGTGTGTGTGTGTGTGTTTATCATCGTGTTTAGGGGCTTTACTATTAAGCTTCACTATTGTTAAAGGCCGTACGTGTGTCTGTATATACGTTCTATTTGTGTGCGTGTATGTTTATGTTCGTGCTTACAGGTTTTCGAATTTAATGGCCAGTAGGTACGTCCTCACGAGTGTCCAATTTCCGATTTTTTCATATTTTCCATTTCCTTTTCGCCTTAACTAACAATCGCCCTTATCCTCGTTCGTGTGCCCTCTTCTCCAATTATCAATATTTCAAACATGATTTTCTTCTGTTCTTTTTTATCCTTTTCTTCATTAAAACTTATCGCCTTTTTCCCTTTTTCCAGCTCTAACCATTATTTTCTATTTTCTCTCTTTTTCATCTATGCTTATCTCGTTATGCCTTAAACGTGTCTCAGTAATCATAGGTTTTCTTCTACTGTTCTAAAGGGACATCTTACCAGTAATGTGTGAACATGACAACATTTCATCCGCTTCCAATTACATATGCATATTTCCATATATACAAACATACTTACATACATACATACACACGGACATACACATGTGTGTGTGTATATATATATATATATATATATATATATATATATATATATATGTGTGTGTGTGTGTGTGTGTGTGTGTGTGTGTGTGTGTGTGTGTGTGTGTGTGTGTGTGTGTGTGTGTGTGTGTGTGTGTGTATGTGTGTGTGTGTGTGTGTGTGTGTGTGTGTGTATGCTGCGACATCCCAGTACACTCACCGCTACCCTGTTTCCCTTTATCATATTAGCCATTCAGGTCATCCTCAATAAAAAAAAAAAAAAACTTTCAATACCCGAGTACTCTGCCAATCACCCTGCCCACCAACCACAATCACTCTCCTGTTCTTCCCGTTTTAGCTGTGAGCTACGAATACTGATCATGGTTAGTGCTTGTTATTTCAGCTCCAGTGACGCTGAAATCCAGTATGAATGTATCTGGTGCATTCTCCTCCAGGTTCTTTTTTTTTAAGTTTCTAATTGGCTCTATTATCAATGCATTATTTATTACAATTGGTGGCATAGCAGTTCAAAGTCACTCTTGCTTTTCTATATTCTGACTCGCTTGCATTTGGACTCTATACAAACAAGACTTTTCCCTGTCTTGTATCAGAACAGCTGTTGTGTCAAGGAATCCACGCCATCTATATTCAGTGTCCTCATTCTTTTAACTCAATTCCACGAACTCATTTACAATAAGTAATTTATATAAAGAAGTCCACTAGAGATTGGAGAATGGCCCTGTTGTAAATTTGGTAAAGGGGTTATGCCTGATAAGTAACGTTTAATGTATGATATTTGGTGATTCAACAGAGCGTCTATCAGGCCTCGGGGCAACTATCCAGAGAGTCGAAGACCAGTTTTGGTGGTTATCTACCTTTGCAACAAATAATGAATTGCTTTATCATTTTATGTACTCAATAATGTTTTATATATAATTTCTTGGCGAATGGGATATTTCAGTCGTCTGGTTGTTGAATAAATTGCAATAAGGAAAGCATGATAACTGTTGTAGATCAATATGTAGTTGGTCTAACCTAAGGCAGAAAAAGAATGCTTTTGCCCACAGAGTTTGATGGTTTCCTTGTAATACAGTTCACACAGCAGTGGAGTTGTTGTTAATCGGTTTTGCTGAATTTACTACATTATTCTTTAATCATACTTGTCATTACTGTCATTGTATCAATCATCATCATTATTCTCAGTATCAATATTATTATCCGTGCTGGTATTGTTATTATCAATATTAATATTTACAGTGTCATTATTGTTATTGAGATCATTATTATCCTTATCATTTTACTATTATTTTTATTGTTATTTTTATCATCATTATTACTGTTATTATTATGGTTATCATTACCATTACCCTAATTACTAGTAATGACATTATCCTCTTCATTATCATTAGTATCATTCATATTAACATCATTATTATTATTATCATGATTATTTTTTATAATCATAATTATCATTGTCATAATATAATTATTATAATTATTATTATTATCATTACCATTGCCATTATATCCACTATCATTAATATTTCAATTATCCGTATTAATATCATAATTATCATTAGACCGCAAGAATGAAAGTTGCTTTCTTGCATCCAGGCTAAAATGAAAATTGGTCAGGTTATTATTCATTATTCATTATTTCTAAAAGCATTTAAAGCCCGTGATTTGCTGAAAAAAAGGACTATCGAGCAACCCCTGCGCCCTTCTTGTAAGTAGGCCTACACAGCAGTCATATCAGGGTATGAAAACTACGCTGAGACCGTAGCCAGCTCGCGAGTGACGGCAAAAAGTGTTTATTGTACATGGGAGTAAAGCGTTTGTTGTGTAGTGCGAATTTTTTTTTTTTTTTTTTTTTTTTTTTTTTTTTTTTTTTGAGGGGGGAATAATGAAATTTATTGAAAATTATTTTTATGGCGGGCGTTGTTGGGACCTGCGGGCGGTGGGCGCAAAACAGAAACATTGATTCTCATGGCCTTATCATTATACTCATTATCATCATCATTATTATTATCATTATTTTTATCATTATCATTACTACTAACTACTACTACTACTATTACAATTATTCTTATGTTTTTTACTGTCATCATACTTATTATTTCTATTATCACTTTTATTTATCATTATCATCAATACAATGATTATTTATTATTATTATTATTATTATTATTATTATTATTATTATTATTATTATTATTATTATTATTATTATTATTATTATTATTATTATTATTATCAATATCATTATTATCATTCTTGTTATATTACAGTTATTGTTATCATTATTTTTATCCTTATTACTACCATCATTATTGTTATCATTGTTCTTGTTGTTACCCACATTATTATCATAATCATTATTATAATTATTATATTATTACTGTTATTACTACCAACATTCTATTAATATCATTATATTTTTTCTTGATATTATTTTTATTATCATTATAACTTTCCATTATTGAAGTTGTTATCAATACTGTTATTGTTCTTCTTGTTGTCATTTTTGTTATCTTTATTACTTTTATTGTTGTTATAATCATTATTATTATTATTATTATTATTATTATTATTATTATTATTATTATTATTATTATTATTATTATTATTATTATTTTCATTGTCATTATCATCATTATCAATATCATTATTGTCATTATTTCTATCATTAGTACTGAATCATACCTATCATCCCTATTATTATCAATATTTTATCATTATTATCATCATCATTAGTATTATTATTGTTGTTATTATTAGCAGTATCATTGATATTATTTTCATCATCATTGCTGTTTTTGTTATTATTATCATTATTATCATCATTATTACTGCTATTGTGATGATTTTTAACTGTATTTTCCTTATCATTTATATCACCATCATCATCATTATTATTATTATTACCATTATTATCATTTCCATAATCATCCTTATTGTTATCATTTTATTGTTATTTTTACTATCACCATTGTTATTATCATTATTGTCATCATTATCGTTATTGTTACTATTATTTTTTATCATTATCGTTATTGTTAATATTATATTTTTATCAGCGTTATTGTTATTATCATATGATTTATCATTATCGTTATTGTTACTATTATTATTATAATTACCATTATTATCATTATCATCATAGTTAACGATATTATTACTGTTATCATTATCATCATCACCATTATCACTATCATTATCACTCTTCATTATTTTCAGGCATTAGTGTTGTCATTACTGCTAGCATCGTATCTGCACCATAACCCATAATCACCGCTATTATCGCCATCGTTGTTATCAATCTCCATCTCGTTATCACCAACATCATCAACATTCCGACCCTCGTCTGTTTAAACCCATTGCTCCTCTCACCATTCCTATTACCATTACCATTACTATTCCTCCACCAACCCCGATCGCTCTCGCCTTTATCTCCCATAAAATCTCGCATAAAACGGCCACGAGCCACAATCACAAGCCGCGTTACACAAGCTACACACACAAAAAAAAAAAAAAAAAATACACGTTACACAAGCGTTATCGCAACGTGGGCGAAGGGGGGTGAGTTGGGTCACAGAAGGCGTAACAGCAGCCTAACGAGAGCAGCCGAAGGGGTTACAGTAACTTACACAGAAGCGGACGGGTCAGTTGTGCAAGTGGAGAAGGTCTTACGACATGAGAAGGATTGGGTTGGTGGTCGGAGCGCGCGGTGGTAAGATTGGGAGGGAGGGAGAGAGAGGGAGGGAGGGAGAGATTGGGAAGAAGGGAGGGAGGGAAGGAGG
>NC_091556.1:36304450-36311950 GCF_042767895.1 Penaeus vannamei | reverse complement strand
ACACACACACACAGACACACACACACACATATATATATATATATATATATATATATATATATATATATATATATATATATATATATATGTATATATACACATAAGCACAACATAGGCTTCGTCTCTTCCCACGACAACGTACACCCCCCCCCCCCCGAGCGGGCCAAGCGTACCCGTGCCGTTCCTTCTGCCCCAAAAATAGAAGTAATAGGTCGGCTCCGAAAGGTCGAGAACGGCACTGTCCTTTCCCTTGATCGGGCGGCTGAAGGTGCACCACACGTAGTCGCCGTCCACGTCAGAGGATTCGAGCCGCAATTCCTGGAAGAAAAAAAAATCGTGTATATATATAAATAGATAATCAAGTATATTTATGTATATATGTGTGTGTGTGTTTGTGTTTGTGTGCATATATATGTATAAATACACACACACACACACACATATATATATTACTGTGTGTGTGCGGGGAGGGGGGGGATAGATAAAGAGATAGGTAGAACGATAGATATAGATAGATAGATATAGATATAGGTATAGATATAGATGTATACATGTATATAAATATACATATACATATATATATATATATATATATATATATATATATATATATATATAATAAAAATAACAATAATGATGATAATAATAATAATGATAACAACAACATTAATAATAGTATTGATAATAATAATGGTGAAGATGATGACGATGATGATGTTGATGACGATGATGATGATGATCATGATCATAATAAAAGTAATAATAATGAGAACAATCAATTTAAAACAGTCTTCCTTATTGGGGAACATTAACAGCAGAAATACGCAAAGAATTCCGATGACGGTATTAATATCAAATTCATTTTCAATTTCGGGAAGAGTTTATTTTATATGATGTCGAGAACCAATATTCTTCGAACAACCGTCCTGATCTACTTATCATATATTAGGCTATTAATGATGACTCTGGTGGTGCATTTATCAATAAAGACTCGATCAAAGACATTGCGTTTCTCATGAACGAAATTCATTGCTATTCATCCTTAGTTGTAGTATTACACATATTAAGAAACTAAAATGAGATCATTTAACTTAGATTAGCTTAAAAGCAATTAATTAAGTCCGCGAAAAGTAATTAATTCACTGTACGTCGGTTAATAAAGCTTCCATTAAATTATTGTTGAGGCGAAATGTCAGATGGGATCTCGTAGACTGCTGATGAGGAGTTAAAATTCACTCGTGTATTCTGATGTTCTTGTGAAAATGCAGACAAGAATATGGGGTCGAAAGATAATGCCACAGCCACTATTATTCTTAATTATGATGATCATCATGATCATGATAAAACTGAGACTGATGATGATAATGGTAATAACAAGAATAATTATAGTGATTATTATCGCTATTACCATCATTATTATTATCATTATGGTAATTATCATTATTATTATTATCATCATCATTTTCATTATCATCATTTTCAATGCCATTACTATCATTATTACCATTATCATTATTATTATTATCATTAGTAGTAGTAGTGGTAGTATCATCATTATCATTATCATCACTATGACTATCACTATCATTATCATTATTATCATCATCATCATCACCATCAACGATAACAATAATGATAATTTGAATAATATATATATTTTTTTACTGTTTCATCTGCGAATGAAAAAGTGGTTTGCTTATCAAACGAATATCAACCTGATGATCCTCTTTAAGAAAAGAATAAAAGGATGAAATGCAGAAGTCGCCACTAAATATAAATAGTTAAAGAAATAGGTACATAAATAAAGATTAAAAAGGATTAAGGGATAGTACCCCCCCCCCTCCAAGCTTGAATATTCTTCTAGTTTTGTTGAATACTACACTACAACGTTAACAAAGTCATCACTAGTAATTAAAAAGCAACACTGACCATATAACTACATGACCATATGAATTAGAATTGAATGTAAATGTATTGAACCTACATTGCAGATAATGTAGGTACTGTCTTTATAACCTAAAAATGCAGTAAACTTTGAAAAGTGATGACTCCTTTTATCTTAATATGAATATGTGTGTGCGCATATATATATATATATATATATATATATATATATATATATATATATATATATATATATATATATATATGTCGAGATCATTATTTATTCGGCAATTCAAAAGGTGCGGTGGCTCTAACCTTAAAGATGTAGGGACTCCACTGTGAACGTTTGTTTACATATTTTTATATTTCTGAAGGCATATAAATATAGCAAAATTTAGCGTTGTAACAAATAAAGTAAATAATCACTTATAAATGGTTTGTTTGTTTAAATGTTAACAACTAATTTTGGCGAAAGCAGTAAGTTCGTTATTTCAAAGATTTATCTTCATACCAATCTTGGCTTCATCCCGTACAGAGGTATGTTAAGGGCTTGTATTTAAGGTTATGTTTTAGCCAGATATAGACTGTGATGCCTGATAAGTGGATTAACGTAATTATAAAGTCCCTTTGTATTGAATTGTGATAGTTAATTTAGACAAATCTTGACCTCTGTGTTGAATTGTGATAGATAATTTAGACAAATCCTGACTTCGCCCCGTACAGGAAGAGAGGGAAAGAGAGAAGAAAACATTGAGAAAATATGGCGAAACAACATGCCTTTTTTTTGCTAGGGAATTTTTAATGTTATTTATTTAGGTATTTTAATGGCCCGTGAATACAGTACCAGAATTAGTCGTAGGTGGCAGTTCCGGTGGTATCAATGAATATATATAAGAGTTAAACTATTTAATAAAGTAAGGTGTAAGAGAGGATATTATAAAGATTAAAAGGAAGGAGAACGATTAATTTATGCCCAAGTTAAATCATGGAAAGATAAGGATGGAATGGGTGTGAATGTCTCAATTCCGTCTCACATATATTTTTATTTTGTTTATGTTGATAAATATTGAATTATGATTAATAGTAAAATGGAGGTTATTGAGTTAACCTTAGATATGAGTTAAGATAGTGGAGAATATTGCTTGTTTATAATATATTCATTGCTAAGATTTACATTATAATATGCCACCTGTTTATTATTATATGCTTATAGAATAAAATGCTAATGATTCAAAATGTTTCTATAACCACTATATATTTGGCACAGAGGAATAAATTCAATCCACCCCACGAACCGTCAGTCCGTTAAAGTCACGCTACCCAAATTAAAATTGATACTGACAAGATGAGCAATGGCAAATTTGGTTAGAATATATTTCATTACTTAGCATATGAAAAAAATCCGTCCCTCACACACATATATGTGTGTTTGTGTGTGTGCATGTATTTATGCATGTATATAAATATGTCTGTATATGTATATATATACATATATGTATGTATGTGTGTGTGTGTGTGTGTGTGTATATATATATATATATATATATATATATATATATATATATATATATATATATGTGTGTGTGTGTGTGTGTGTGTGTGTGTGTATGTGTGTGTGTGTGTATGTATGTGTGTGTGTGTGTGTGTGTATGTATGTATGTATGTTTATATTTAATGTGTGTATGTACATGTGTAAATACACAGAATTTTCACTACATTTAATTTCCTAAACCAAGACATGACCGGCCAAGCGCTTACCGCCAGATGCAGGTCGGGCATGTAGTCGATGTTGTCCAGGAGGTAATGCTCGACGCCGACCTCTCCCTCGGCGCTCCTGTAACACACGCTGATGTCCGCGTTGGTCATCTGGTGGCCGTCCCTGCTGAAGCCTATGGCGAGGTAGCCCTGAAGGGACCATCGCGAGTTCAGGGTTGAGGATGGATGGGAAGTGGGATTCAGGGTTAGTTTGTGTTGTTTCGTGTTGTGGGAACGAGGAAAATGATGGGAGTGAGGGGATGGATGTATTCAAAAAGCATGTCGTGTAATATTTGGGAGAAACGAAAATATATTCCAGGGGGTTCATGCTGAGAATCTATGAATATGTGTTTGGAAAAATTAAAGTTCTGCTTTGATCTTCTATTGCGTAATTCTGAATTACTGAAAAGGCCCGCGTTTGTTATTTCAGTTGGTAACCCTTGACCTCACTTTGTGATTAAATTTAAGCAGTATCACTTCACATAAAATTGTAAATGAAAATAAGGACATGAAATATTAGATTATTCGGATTCTCAGGTTACTAGTCATACAAGTAGTATAGTGTGTAGCGATTTAGAACATTTTAAAAACGATTGAATAAACTGATATTTCATGCGATTGCGGGAAACATTTAAGGTAGATTATGACCATCTATTTAAAAAGAAAGAAAAAATATTCCTTCTAGGCTAATCTTATATGAATGTCCTTGAGCAGAAGACGGAAATAAAGAAATTCATATTTACTTCCTCGTCCGCCAGCAGACCTCCCAGCGTGAACTTGACCCCCGTCTTGGCCGCTGTGAACTCCATGGCAGCCGTGTAGCGCGCGGTGTGGGCCTGGCAGTCGCTTCCGCTGTAGCCCGTGCAGTAGCGGAAGCAGCTCTTGACCACCGCGCAGTCCTTGGTCGACACAGCTGGAATGGGCACAGAGTCTGATGTAGTGACGCGCCTTGTATATAAGAGAAAAAATGTATTATATAAAAGGAAATTGTGAATAGGGAAAGAAAGGTTATTCTAGTTTAAGTCATAACAGCTACAAATCACCCATCCTAGGGCCAGATTCTCTAACGCGTTAAGGCGCCGTATCTCCTTAAGGCGCCTTAACTTACATACACATACACAGAGCAAGGAACCTGCCACATTGGTTCGAATTAAGGCGCCGTAGGTTAAGGCCGGGGGAGAGCAGCTTTCAGCGCTTTACGGCGGGTGGAAATCAACTCTCTTCGCTCTTCTATAAGGGAAATACAGTAGGACGGGTAAGGCCTCCAGCGCGCCCTAACTTGAGGCTCTTTTAAGAATCCGGGCCCTGGCTTCGGTATCCCTTCAAACAATCAGACTTTCCAGCACCAATAGGAAGACTATTGATCACCACCGCCCATACAGCCGGTGACACTTGTTGCGCCTCAACCAGCGCGTACAGCCAATGGCTATCAATGGCACCGATTTAGCGCATCGACTCGTGGACGCACGACTAGACTCTTTTTTTAGTGCGTGACTCGGGCGACTTGAGTTTATGGCAACACTTACGGGAAGCGATGACATAAATTTTCTTCTAATATAAAAGTAAGCGTATTTTGCGTTCAGATCCTGGTGAAGTTGAAAAATATAACGTTCTATTTACGGAAGAAGTATGAGGAGTTTTTTAAAAATCTTTACGTAAGAAATATGATTATTCGCTGCACGAATATATATTTTGAAAGGCTCGTATCCCAGACGGAATTATTTCTCTCTCTAGACCAGCGGTTCCCAGACTGAATGCCACGTCACCCCAGGTTGCCGCGGCAGCCTCTGGGGCGACGCAGACGGGATTCCGTGATAAGATAAATTTCGCTTCTAAATTTCAAGTCGCTCTCCTTCTCGTAAGCATATGTAAGCGTGTAACCTGTGTTTGTTTTTTACAGTCTTCAGTGATTCGTGGAGCAGGACAAGATGCACTTTGTTTGAAACATAAATCCATATGAGGTGGAAAGATGCATATATGTGTGTGTGCGTGTATCTATCTATCTATCTATATATATATATATATATATATATATATATACATATATATATATATATATATATATATATATATATATATATATATATATATATATATATGTATGATATATATTATATATATGTATATATTTATATATATATATATATATATATTGTATATACATATATATATATATATATACATATATATATATATGTATATATGTATATATATATATATATATTATATATATATATATATTATATATATATATATATTTATATATATATATATATATATATATATATATACATACATATATATGTGTGTATGTGTGTGTGTGTGTGTGTGTGTGGGTGTGCGTGTGTGTGTGTGTGTGTGTGTGTGTGTGTGTGTGTGTGTGTGTGTGTGTGTGTGTGTGTGTGTGTGTGTGTGTGTACATTTATATATAAAGGGCAGAAGGGTATTTAGGTCATGTCAATATATAACAAAAAAAGGTTTTAAGAAATTATTTTTCCTATTACCAGTTACTACTACTTTCAGTATATTCCAATACTCAGATTCCTATCAACAAACGGCAGCAGATCGAAGACATTGCTCGCACGCAGTAGTACCACAGAACAGTCTTATTCACTTTCTGCGTTACTTCAATTCACATACTTTTAGTCATTAACAATTACCATTTCCGATTTAGGCGTTGAACTTTCGTGAATCCCGTGACCTCGATTTTCCACGTGTTCTGGCATCCATTGTGATGTTGCATAATTTACGTGCAAGTTAACGTGCAAAAATTCCTCGTGAATTTTCAAAGCATACAGATTTTAGGTAAAGGAATCGACCTATGTTAAACAAACTTTTCTTGTCAAAGTGTAGAAAGTTATTGTTTTTTTACATATTAAAGTCAATGTCTATTTCTAAAGTCAATGTCTATTTCTTGGTATGTGTACAACAATTAATATTCTAGCTATCCGAATTTTCGTTTAAGCTTAATTATGATTTGCTTCATTCATCGTCAGCCTTGTGTCAAGTATGTAGCGATTCTTAATGGCAATTTATTACTACGTGAAGACAAACAAGTTTTTCATCGTCGGTAAATCTTTAACCTCAATAAAGTTTAAAGAACATACATCTCTTCCCTTCTCCATTTACAAAGTCATTACTATCGTCCATATTATCATCACTGTTATTATCATTATCATTACTGCCATTATTATCATTATCATTACTGCCATTATTATCATTATCATCATTATTATCATTATTGTTCCCATTATTATTATCATCATTATTGTTATCGTCAACATGATCATAATCATCATGATCATTTTTCCCTCCCCATCTTCTCTTCTTCCTCCTCCTCCTCCTCCTTCTTCTTCTTCTTCTTCTTCTTCTTCTTCTTCTTCTTCTTCTTCTTCTTCTTCTTCTTCTTCTTCTTCTTCTTCTTCTTCTCCTCCTCCTCCTCCTCCTCCTCCTCCTCCTCCTCCTCCTTTTCTTCTTCTTTTTCATCTTCGTCTTCTTCTTAATGTTTACACAAAGCTATATGCCAAATTCATGACTCGTAGAATTTGGATATTAACCAAGATCGGGGGGTCTGTCAGCAGTCTCCATTAGTCACGCTGAAGGACACTATTAGTATAGCGTGCATACTCTCATGGATTATTCATTTGATGGATTTATGATTGTGAATGAACCAAGCTGGAGGGAAGCTCTAGGAATTCTTTGTTTTTTGAAACCAAAATGATGAAAATGATCTTTAATTCTACACATACACACAGATCATTATATTAGCATACGCGGACATAAGTGCACATACACACGCATAGATGCATACATATATATACATACATATATATATATATATATATATATATATATATATAT
>NC_091556.1:36299450-36301950 GCF_042767895.1 Penaeus vannamei | reverse complement strand
ATATATATATATATATATATATATATATATATATATATATATATATATATAAGAAATCACATATACCTGAAAAAAAATCTGTCAATCAAAACAGAATCCGAAAAAAATAAATTAATACATGTACTTTCAGGAGAACAATGGCTTATTTGATTTATGTGACAGGTATTATTTTCCAATATTCGTTTCCTCAAGTATTTATGACTCATGGTTACGTAACGTATTATAAACGTCATTTGTACTTGCCAGACCGTACAGTGCGCTTCGAATGCCTACTTATACTAAATGTTTGTTTATCTTTCTGTATTTGCCCTCCTATTGATTTGTCTGTTTCTTTCGATTCTTCTGCTTGTTCGCCTCTTAAAGAATCTCCCTGTTTATACTCTCTCTCTCTCTCTTTCTCTCTCTCTCTCTTTATATATATATATATATATATATATATATATATATATATATATATATATATATATATGTATGTATGTGTGTGTGTGTGTGTGTGTGTGTGTGTGTGTGTGTGTGTGTGTGTGTGTTTGTGTGTCCATCTATCTATCTCTTTCTCTCCACCAGCATTCTTCCGTTTATTTTTTCCAACCAACCTCCAGTGTTTTTTCTTTCTTTTTCCAACGAGCAGAAATAATGCTTCCAATATCGGTAAATATCCCCAAATCACTCAATGATTTAGGACACCGTTTGTGCCGTTCCATAAGCCTGAAACCAGAGTATCGACCTGCACCTGCCTCGTGGCTGGATAGCTCTCACACTCTTCCTATGACTGTTAGATTACGGGGCAAAAACCGCAGGACTAGATCAATAGATGTGAGGTGGAGACTGTAGCTAGAGCAGTGAAATAAGAGAAGTGACTATGGTGAGTCAAAATGCCAGACTGATTAATTACTTAAAACTCTTTCCAGCTGACGAGGGGGCCCCTTATTCGCACGGTCGTTACGATACTTATGGTACTTTACTGAACTACCCCTCCTTTTTTTTTTGTCTTCATTTCCTTTTTTTACGACCTTCCTTCTTCCCTCTTCCTCTCTCTTCATCTGTTCTTTTACACACTCCTTCCTGATATCCTAAAACCCACGACAACGCCCATCAGTTTCTCTCTCGTCTTGTACATAACTTCCCTCCTCTCTCCTCCCCTATTCACCAATCTTTCCTCACACATCCCAATATCCATGACAACGACTCTCCGTCTCTCTTTTTTTCAGCCCTTTGTCCACTTTCCCTTTTATCTCTTCCCTTTTTTTTCTCCATTCCTTCCTCACACTCTTCCCCGAAGAGAAAGATTCTCATCATCTCTCCTTCTTGTAGTCTTTCTCGGAAAATCTGACGCGTCTCGAACCCTCGCCGCCATGGCCCGCCTCTTCGGATTAATGTTCGTTATCATGAATCGGCCTCGCGGTCCATGATTCATACGATGGCCGGCTCTGTTTACTTTTTTAAAAAGGAGGTGCGTGGAGACATTTGCGTGTATGCGTGTTATCGACTTGTCTCCGACGGCATCCGATAAAAGATTCGTGTTGGTCGATAGTCTGTTAAAGTTTTATACCACCTCTTCCACGCTCGAATCTGTCACAGTTCATGAAGTACGTGACGTCATATGTCAAGATCCCATTGGGCTGCGCGATAAAGCCTGAACTACCGAGTCCATGGCATGAATTATTCGTCTTAAGCCTAAGTTTGTATTAGCAAAAGTAAGAGAGAGAGAGAGACCGACCTAGGCAAATACAATCGATTACCATTGTGATTTACCTCTGTTAGCCCCTGCTTCTTCTAACCTACATTGCATCCTTCACTCTCTTTTCTACTCTCTCTCTCTCTCTATCTATCTATCTATCTATCTATCTATCTGTTTCTCTCTCTATCTCTCTCTCTATTTCCCTCCCTCCCTCCCTCCCTCTCTCCCATCCTCTTCCTGCCTCCATCTCCCCTCCCTTTCTCCCTCTCTCCCTCCTTCCTTCTCTCTTCCTTCCTTCCACCCTCCGTTCCTCTTTCCCTCACCCCTCCTCCCACCCTCCCTCTCCCTTCCTCCCTACCTCCTGCTCTCTCCCTTCCTCCCTCCCTGCTGCTCTCTCCCTCCCTCTCCCTTCCTCCCTCCCTCCTGCTCTCTCCTTCCCTCTCTCTTCCCCCCCTCCCTCCTGCTCTCTCCCTCCCTCTCCCTTCCTCCCTCCCTCCTGCTCTCTCCCTCCCTCTCCCATCCTCCCTACCTCCCTCCCTCTCTCCCTTCTTCCTTCCTTCCCTCCCTCTCTCCCTTCTTCCTTCCTTCCCTCCCTCCCTCCCGCTTTCTACCGTAAAACCCCACATCACCTCTAAACCAGTAGCGGTTCCCTAAAAAAAAAAATGGAATTCCGATCGACGTTGTCCCCGCGTCAGAAATCGACTTCCGTAGAGACTTCTTGCCTGAGTGAAGAAATTAAAGCTTTTCCGGACGTGTAACACCGATAACCACAGAGCAAGCGGGGGAAGAAATGAAGAATGGATACGACCTCAAAATCCGTTT
>NC_091556.1:36284450-36289450 GCF_042767895.1 Penaeus vannamei | reverse complement strand
GTTGTGTACAAATGTATGTTCTAAGCAGTGAGCGTGTTATGAAATATCGTTGTTTCTTACTGCTGTGAACGAATTTCAAGACCTGGATGGTTATGGCTTTTATCGTGCTTAAGCTGCAATCGAAGGTGCATGCATATGCTTTAACGCAATACGATTCTATCACTCATAAATTACGATATGCGTAAGTGAATAAATAAACAGATAATTTATGATTTTATGTCTGAAACTACATCATTGCATATTTCCATTGTACTGAGTGTTCAATATTTCAAAATAGTGTGATCAATACTGTAATCACTATCAAATTAAACTGTTATTACTCAATATTCGTTACAGTTAAGGTGGAACAACGTCGCTGTTAAGAAAATACCCTGCTTATATTTTAAAGTTCAGACTTTTTTATATGAAAAAAACACGTGTTTTAGATTTGTCGATGAACAGGCAGACTAAAGTACCACGTGCATTCCATTGAACTAATTCCTTCGCCTCGTTATAATCGACATTTTACTTGACCTTCTTCTGTACTTGCAGCGATCCAGTCTCTCTGGGATGTGGAAGATTCCAATGGGTTACGAGCCGCCATTATTAGATCATCGCCTGAACACCTTTACACCTCATAACTTCATCATGATTCCTAATTCTGCTTTCATAATAAAAGGCTATATTGGTAATGTCACTGTAGGAAGGGCCAGAATTTCGGAGAACCCTCATTCAGCTATTAGTTACGTGGGAATCTTATTATTATTCTTATTAAATCTTATTAAATTATTAAATCTTATTATTACATATTATCATTATTAAATCTTATTATTAAATTATTAAATTATAACATCTTATTATTAAATTATTAAATTATTAAATTATTACATCTTATTATTAAATATTATTATTATCAAATCTTATTATTAAATTATTAAATTATTAAATTATTACATCTTATTATTAAATATTATTATTATCAAATCTTATTATTAAATTATTAAATCATTAGATTATTAGATTATTAAATCTTATTATTAAATATTATTATCATTAAATCTTATCATTAAATTATTAAATTATTAAATTATTAAATCTTATTATTACATATTATTATTATTAAATCTTATTATTAAATTATCAAATTATTAAATTATTACATCTTATTATTAAATTATTAAATCATTAAATTATTATATCTTATTATTAAATCTTATTATTAAATTATCAAATCATTAAATTATTACATCTTATCATTAAATATTATTATTATGAGATCTTATTATTAAATTATCAAATTATTAAATTATTAAATCTTATTATTAAATATTATTATCATTAAATCTTATTATTAAATTATTAAATTATTAAATTATTAAATCTTATTATTAAATCTTATTATTATTATTATCTTATTATCTTGTTATTAAATCTTATTAAATCTAATTATTATTATTATCTTATTATCATATTATTAAATCTTATTAAATCTTATTATTAAATCTTATTATTATTATTATCTTATTATATTATTAAATCATTAAATCTAATTATTATTATTATCTTATTATCTTATTAAATCTTATTAAATCTTATTATTATTATCATCTTATTATCTTATTATTAAATCTTATTAAATTAGCTGTGTGAATCCCCCAGATTTTGCTCTCCATATATATTTTCGTATTTGTTTGAAATTTCTAGTGTGTTTGAACTTAACATATTGTTTGTCAGTTCTCCTTTAACATACACCTTCTAGAGTAATAATTCTAAGCTCAGTGTATCGACTCATTCTTGTCAGCCATATCAGTATAACACCCTTTTCATAATAAGAACTTGTTTGTGCGGTTAGCGTGCTTTCCTTACGGTTGTTTTTAACCCTTACCGATAAGTAGGACTTGCAGGATTGTTCAATATGTCTACAGCCTTGTAGAAAAGAAGAATTAGTCTCATTCGTTCAGCACGGACTTGTTGTAAACACATGATGTAACTCTTACATACTTCGTTGGGAATTTAGATTCATTAAGGGAAAAACATTTTAAAATATCTAAATAGTCGTGCTAAACGGAGCAGTCTTTAGCCAGGGTTTGGAGAAAATTCTGCAAGCTGTGAAGGTAATTTTACCCTACCTAATTCTGCCTTAAATTTCAGGTCACTTTAGGGATAAAATAATATCGACATGAATTTAGACCTCTCAGATAGATTGGTAAATGGGACATGGTTGGTAAGTCTATTTTAAACTGCAAAATATCTTTTATGGCTAAAATTATATTTATCATCTATATTACTATGATTTTAGCAGATAATCCTCAGAGCTGAATCTAAATATTTTAGTGGGTCAAGTTGTTATCTATACTTTTATTCATCCATATCTTTAAAGAAAGAATAAATTCCACATTATGTGTGAAACATTTCTTAGTAGAAATTAGGTTTCAAATTTGAAAGAATTTATGGGTTTTCATTGGGTCAGATTGCAATCTATACTGGCAATTATAGCTGATTCATACGGAGACGATACTTCTCTAACATTAAATAGTACGTTTTAATGTATTTGATCTATAAATTGCATCACATTACCTTTTACCAAATATAGGTTAACTTATTTTGTATCGTTTAAATTGCGTTCGTTTTGACGTTGTATCAGTATCCGCACTCATGTTAGATAATGTTACCAATCGATAGGATATAATATAAAAAAAATAAAACAATAAAATACATTTCATGGCTTTATAAATTAATAAGCTTCCCAGATACTTACATTACCTAAACTCAAACGTTTCATACTTACAAATGGTTTTAAATGAATTTGCAAGGTCACACTCAGGACCAGCAAATGGACAACATTAAACACAGTCAGTCAGAGTGACGTGGAACAGACCGGGAACTTCCTGTGTGAGAGACCTTTCACAAGCAAGGTCCTCCGAAATGCATGGGATCGACCTTAGGGATAAAATAGGAACAAGAGAAGACACGGGTAAGTGAAATGTGGCTGTGTCTTGCCGTAGAGTTTTGTTTATCTATTTTTGGTGGATTGTGCGGGCCTCCTACCTCCATCATGTTCGCTTCCTCGTTTTAAAGAGGGGAATAATTGTAAAGGGGGTAAGAACTGATTGTGCAAATATTTAGAATTTTTGGGTTTGTGATTATTGCTCTCTCATTTTATGTATATTTTGCTGTCTATACAAATTTGTTTTATTACACGTTCTTATACAGCTGTGCAAAGAATTTCGTTATTACCGGGTATATCAAGCGAGTAATAAAAACAGGAAAAGGGATTTTATACACATCAACTGCCTACTAGGAAATCTTTAATTCTTTTATTTTTCAAGATTGTGTTTTTGATTTTGTTACTTTGATATCTTTTCAGATTTTCCCTTGACCTGATTGATTGTTTTCTAAAGAAGGCCTTTCTTTATCTCTTTATCATGATCATTATTATAATAACTTATTGACATAAATAAGAAAATACGAAATCTCGATTCTTTATATGAATCAAAATGTCACTATTTGTCTTTCCACCTTCAGCCAGAGCTTAATTACAATGAATATTCACAACCCTTTCCTTTCGCTGTATTTTCTCATCGAATCTTCTTAATATAAGCACTACGGCATCCAACTTTCATTCTTTATTCATACCTTCCTCCACTGGCTGATCAATACAGAGTGATCAGAACGCCCTGTTGCAAGAATACAATAGACACCCTTGACTCTTATACGATACGTATCATACCGCCACAGGAAATGTTACGCGAAAGATCAATATGTGACGGAGGGGGGATAACGTGTCATTTGTTCTAGGTATTGACTGACCACTCAATACCTCCAGCCTTGAGTTCAATAGAGACTTAGAACAGGTCGCAACATGCATGATGCGAGAACGAGGTCACCGTAGTAGTTTTATCTTCGAATTCCGCTATGTCACGAAGCGATTGCTGTGCGCAGATCAAATATGGATGGTTCTCTTTCTCCGATAGGGTAAAGGAGGGAGGAGGAGGAGGAGGAAAATTAGGTCAGAAATTATTTATTGAGAAGGGGATGAGGGAGAGGAGATAAGTCTTCTTCTTTTTTTTTGGGGGGAGGGGGGGTAAAAGGGCACGAGAGGGGGGGGGGAGGGGGAAACAGTTAGACCTCGAAAGAGAAAAAAATATCATATGTGGAGATAACATTAACAATGTAGAGCACGGGTTCTTAACCTGGGGTCCACTGATCTATAGGGGGTCCATGAATGGGTTTCAGGGGTTCTGTGAGTATCAGATAAAAATTTACATTTATATTAATATTTTTTTTAGATTGTTTCCTTTAAAGCTTGATAATACTTTGTGTATTCCATGTACCACATCTCAATAAACAAAGTCCATTATTCACATCACATGCAAAGTTGTGTTTATGTGAATATTTTTAGAGAAAGGGGTCCATGGCTTTCATCATATTCTTAAAAAGGCCCTTGACTCTAAAAAGGTTAAGGACCCCTGATGTAGAGAATGTACATCTTATTTCTTTGCAAGTACGTGGCTTGTCGTATATTAAAGGAATACTACGGGACCTAGGATTAGATATGATTGTACTCTTAAATTGTATGCAATATCCTTTTTCTGCACCATCGCGTTAATGCCCGGGACTCTTTTTTCTTTCTTTTTTCCAGCTATGTAGACAACGAATAGTGATGTCTAACCGATGGTTCTCTTGAAAAATTAATGGTCTTTATCCATAATTCCCTTGATCATCTATTTATGATCTGGCTATGAATATGTAAGAATGACAATCCATATCAAATGTTTTCTATCTTAGACCTCAAACACTATTAATAGGGCATTCGAATATCAGAAAAGTTTTGAATAAAATGAAAAGGTTTGGTTATCCTCGCCGAAAGGAAAAATAACCATTAAGTGCCTTAGATGCAACCGAGAACTGAACGGGAAGATGCTTTGGGAATAGGAAGCTATGATCTGATAAATAGCCAGATATTGGTATCTAATAGGATCAGGATTAAAGTATGTAGTACCTAAAGACCCAGTCAGCGA
>NC_091556.1:36244450-36271950 GCF_042767895.1 Penaeus vannamei | reverse complement strand
CCACAAGATGGTATCGTGCCATGAGTCGGATTATCTGGATGAAGAATAGTATGTGGACATGAAAACAGAAAATTCAGACAGAGTGGAACAAACAGCGGAAAGCCACTGGTGTCCTAAACGCCGGCATGAACATCTACGAAGCTGACAGGAAAGTTCCACACGACACATCAGTGAGGTCAGCACTGACTTCTGCTGAATACGACAGATGAGATCAGTGATGTAGCAGAAATGTTGCTGCGACGGAAGAATGGGGTTACAAGAACAAACAGGAAGATGAAGGAGTATATCAGATCAGTAGAATTAGCGGAAACACCAAAGGACACGCACGAAGTAGGGCTGAGACGTTATGACAAGGAGAAATGAAGATCACAAAAGAACAGGTGATGACGATGGGAATACAAAGCGAAGGAGAAGACGAAAAATAAAGGTGTATGAAGGGGAACTTACCAGAGAAAAGGTTTATTGAGGACAGTATACATGACAGAAGTTGAAGGAGACGCAACAGACAGTAGCCTTATGCAGAACTATTAACATTATTCATATGATTATTGTTATCATTGTTATCATTGTTATTTCTTGATGTATAGTTTTCATCACTATTCCAGTAGCAGTAACAGCTGTAATTCTGCTAGTATCATAACTTAATATGAAACCGTGCCATTATTAACAACATTGCCGCTGTCGCATGTCACTGGTGTTATCATCATCATCACCCAAATTGTAAGAAATGATTGGCTTGTTATTTCTGTACTGATGGAAGTGATGATGATAACTGCGACCGAAGAGATGATAACGGAGAGAGAGAGAGATAGAGAGAGAGAGAGAGAGAGAGAGAGAGAGAGAGAGAGAGAGAGAGAGAGAGAGAGAGAGAGAGAGAGAGAGAGAGAGAGAAAACCAAATTTCAAAGGACGCTTGAATTAAATCTGAACCTTCCGTTTAGATCGCCAGTCTCCTCCCATCGCTCACTCACCATATTTATTCTCTCGCTCAGTCTCTTTTCTTTAATAAGTTATTCATAGAAATATCGACACAGACTGAACAGTAAAACGACCACTCCGTGTGGCCTTTAACTTGCACCGAATTATGTACGACACTCACTGTAGTGATACGTAAATTATGTTTAAATTAGGAACTGGCAACTCTGACATTCAGCCGCAAGAACCAGATCGAATCCGGTCGGAAGGGGATGCGGGCGGGGGGGGGGGGGGGGGGGGGGGGAGCGCAGCCTCTCTGGGGCGGGGGAGGAGGTTCATTTCCTGGGTTTCATTAATTATTTACTTTTAGAAGGTTTAGGATTGCTGTGCACACACACACACACACATGCACACACACACACACACACACACACACACACACACACACACACACACACACACACACACACACACACACACACACACACACACACACACACATATATATATATATATATATATATATATATATATATATATATATATGTGTGTGTGTGTGTGTGTGTGTGTGTGTGTGTGTGTGTCTGTGTGTGTGTGTGTGTGTGCATAAATATACAGATATATGTATGTATGTATATATGTGTGTATATATGTGTATATATATATATATGTATATATATATATATATATATATATATATATATATATATATATATATATATATATATATATATATGTACATGAATATACAGATGCATGTGTACATGTATGTATATATGTATACATATATACACTTATATATATATGTACATATATATACATATATGTATATATATACATACATATATATATATATATATATATATATATATATATATATATATATATGTGTGTGTGTGTGTGTGTGTGTGTGTTTATATATATATGTATATATATATATATACATACATATATGTATATGTATATAGATAGATATATATATATATATATATATATATATATATATATATATATATATATATGTATATATATATATATATTGATTATATATACATATATATTTGTATATTTATAAATGCATGTGTGTATGCATGTATGTATGTAGGCATATATGTATATATATATATATATATATATATATATATATATATATATATATATATATATATATATATATATATATATATACATATATACGTATATTCATATATTCACGTGTGTGTATGTGATTAAAGATCACCCAAAATCCTTACTCATTTAATAGATATTATTGTTAATAATGATGTTACATAACACAAGTACCGTAATGCTCTCTTCAAATTTACGGTCACTGATTTTAAAGACGAGATGTTTTATTAACTTTATTTCTAAAATCTTATGATATCACCATTTTTAGTTAACTTTTCACAAAACCTTTTCCAATCATTTTATGAAAGGACACCAAAAAAAGTTTTAATTTTAGCATCACAGTGAAGAACACTCTTCATCTGTGTGACTTTTGAAAAGAGAAGTGGATTTTCGATTTTTATTTGATTTTACCGTTTTGTCTGTTTAGTGGTTTTAAGTTTTTGTGTTCGCTTTTCGCGATGCTCCATTTTACGCCTCGTGCTCTTTGGGTGTCTGTTTTTAAACAGTAAACAATCATTTCGACTTGTTTAAGACCAAGGACCGATTAACATGTAAAGGAAAGATGAAAATAGAATCACGTTTTTGTTGAAATATCCCCTTGATGTCAAAGTTTAGAAACAATCATAGATACCCTAGCTTATAAGTGAAATACATGTACGCGCCTTTCACACGTCCACCAGTCCACCGACGTCAGTTCTTATGTTGGCGCTTTGGAGTTGCAGACGGAGCACTGTGTAATCTTCTATATTTTCGAGTTTTACCGTTCACTTACAAGACACGTATAGTCTAAATATACTCCGATTTGTGAACTATTCTGGAAGGCTATGTGAGATCGGTAATTAATACCATTTGTTCAATGCAGTTATATGAAAGGAAATACAGAGACGGGTATGGCGTGTTTACAAGTGAACGATCTTGTGTGGAGAAGCGGAACACTCGAAAGATGTTTTGCCTTCTCAAGATACTCCATGTTGAAGAAACCATCAGTGCGGTAAGCCATGTATGCATAAAATTAATTTCCTAAAAAAATACTATGACATATTTAGATATATAGGTAGGCGTGGAGATACACATACTAGACGAAACACTGTGACACGCGTTAACAAGTCCGTGTACCGAATATCTATAGTTTTCGCTCATGAGTACTGTTCAACATGATCCCCCTGACTACCCGAGGAGCTTGATAAATGCAGCTCCACCCCCCACCCCCCACCCCCCAATTTATTTCTTGCCTTTCCACAAGGTTTTACAATTGTGATTATACGTTTACCTGAGAAACTCATTCCCATATTAGCCTGTGACCGCTGAGGTACCATTGAATTTGTTTAGGTCATGATTAGCCAGTATCTATCCGTGCATGTAAAAAAAAAAAAAAAAAATGTGCATCTGCTGCCTATACAGAGAACATTTTCCCTTGATGAATTTGTCGATTATTTCACAACTACCGTAGACTTTCTTCGTTTCAAGTTCATTCGTCGATGTACATGCCAATCATGGGAGAGTGAAATGACTTAGAATTTGCCTTTTGTGTACGCAACTGGATATGTAGTGTGGTAAGAAACCACGCGTCAAAATTATATTGGCCTTAGAACGGTGGGCGCTAAATTTTATACATATAAGAAGCTTCAGTGAATGTATCCTGAGCCGACCGGACACATTCTCGGGTTCCCACGTGCAGATCTCTCTCCTTGACCCCTCTTTGCGAGAGTTCGGACAATGGGTCACGGCTGTGCAATGGGGAGAAGTGCTGCACACGGAGGGTACTGATACAACGACGGAGATCTTGGAGGACACACTAATGCAATCCCGTTTTTTTCCAGAGAGGAGACAACAGGTGACGTGGAATACCGCCGAGATATTAGGATGGATAAGCGAGGGTTAGCGTACAGCAGAGGCAACGTAGAGCAAAAGAGGTAAATGAATAAACGGCGCGTGAAATAGAACAAAGAGACAACGATTCACCAAATCTTATAAGTGGTATGAAATGTGTCTTAAGTATATAAAAATAAGAATTAGTTTCTTGATAATCCAAAATGCACAGGATGCTTGCAAGCAGATAAAGGAGCACTTTACAAACATATGCACAACGTACCCATCTGTAATCTCGTAGAACTCGTATTTCGCCAGCTTAAAAATCTAAATTACGCATTTGTTGCAAACTTCCTTTTTGGTCACCAACACAGGGTCAGGTTTGAAAATTGCGGCTGAGAGTGGGATGATACATATACAGTGACATTCTAAATACTTCAAATGATATTGATTTTACCGCGCAAATCAGCTTTAAAAATAATGTGCACTAAAAATGGTTCCTAATCCCCTTACGCGTGACGTAACTCTTGTATGCTTCCGCAACAAGACTCATACTCACGCAAGTTCCTGGGAGTTTACTGCTATCTCCCCGTTAACATGGAGTGATCTTGTTGAAAGATATGGTGCCTAAAACAAATGTTTGTTCATCTTGCACACGGCCCATAAATTTAGCTCCAATACTCAGAGCATGTCAGGTTTTACGTGTGGTTCTTCAGAGTAAGCTGCCCCAGTGTGCCACTCAAGCCTCAGGCAGGCACACTTGCAAGCTGGACGCATCCAGAAACGATGGTTAGAATTACTTTGGGTGATATCTATGTGAATTACATATGTACATCTTATACGTCTATTCCTCTTTCTTTCACCACCTCGTGTTCCTCTCTCTTCTTACATCTCGTACTTCTCTCTCTTTTAACTTTCTTCCTTCTTACCTCTTCTTTTCCTTCCTCCCCCACCTCCTTCCCTTCTCCCGTGGCACTTGCAATCGTCATAAATAACAGTTTCCCTGCACAGTCCAAGAAGAGTGGATATTTAAAAGGTCCTAAACCACTTTTGGTCAATATTGAAACTCGCAGACTCCGAAGAGAGCAATTTAATAAATGGAATAATTTATGATTAGATGTATGAGGTCAGCAATAACCATTTTGTCGATGTATTATATTTTTTTCCAAGTAGGACCAAGATCCATTTCAATACCTCCTTGGAGTAATGATGCAAGGTTTAAGAACACCTATCATTGAGTAATCAGGTCTTTGTCAGCCTAAAGGTAAGTCGCCACATTCAAGAAGTCAAAGAAGTGTTTTAATGTTTTGTTTTTCATAAATTCCAGCTTGTAGCGCTCTCTCTCTCTCTCTCTCTCTCTCTCTCTCTCTCTCTCTCTCTCTCTCTCTCTCTCTCTCTCTCTCTCTCTCTCTCTCTCTCTCTTTAGTTTGATAATAAAGTGTTTTTAGTTTTTAGAACAGCAATAAATTACAGAATAACTCCAATTATTCATTCCATTATCTTCTTTTTTTCATTTCACTTTTGCTATCACGTTTATGTTTACACGTTTATCTCCCGATTCCTTTTTTCTCAATATTTTTTTTAACGCACTGACTATTAGTACGGCATCCGTATAGGTATTCGTACGGTCATATCCTGCGCATGCGTGGGAAAATTATACTTCCGACGACAAACAAATAGCAGCGTTAGAAAAGGTTAGGTTAGGAATCCCAAATACGGCAGTGCCGTACTTATTACCCGGAAATGACGTTTATATGCGCATGTGCAAGTGTCCCGAGCGCATACCCGAAAGTAATCGGGATACGTCTGCTGTACTCGTATCTTCGGCCTATTTTTAAATCATACTTTTCCCTCCTCATTTCTGGTATGCTCGTGTGAATTTTTCTTAATCGTATCCGTTCTCATAGAGTGATGAATGACGATGAGGATGGCGTTTTTCGTTAGCAGTGCAGTTGGTAAATCATGGCAAGTGATGGCATTTACAATTGAGATCACGATTAGGATGCACGGAATGTTGGCACTGGATGCAACGACAATATTCTCGAAAAATCTGTCAGAAACGAATGGAGTATACAGAGTACTGAACACATCTGATAATGAATAATCCTTGTACATGTATGATTACAAAGGTTTCTTCAAAGCCAAAATATAAAATTGCGAAGTAACTGATATACATACACAGACTTCTACATCTACTTGTTTAAATCATCTGTAAAATTTCATGAGATGCTACAGTATAAGTACCATAGGTAGGCATAGTTTAAGAACAATGCAATCATGAGAAACTATTCTTCATTCAACGTCTACAAATCAATCAGTTATGCATGAAATTTTATCGATAATGATAGAAAACGAAGAACGCGGCGTATAACAGAGAATGGTTTAGGGGGTAACTAATAAAAATATCTGAAAAATGTATGTGATACCGATAACGGAAGAAGAAATCGGCGGTACATTTTGAATATAACCAAAACGCTTCTCCTATCCATGAAAATTCGTAGAGCGCAGATTCTGGTCGCTGCATTGGCAACTTGCGTAATAATTTCTGTGGGAAAAGTTAAGAGGTGTTGACTGCATTCGTTTAATTTTGCGGTGCAAGATATTCTCTGTAGATCTCATCTTTCCCAAGAATTTAATCTCAGAAGCCTGAGAGTTGTAGCATAAAGCGCTATGATCGGATTTCGGGAGAAAAAAAATCCTATGTGGTCCATACAAAAAAAAATATGCAAACAAGGACTGCGCTTGTACACAGGATGTACTGGCATTATACTTGAACATGTATGTGTGTGTGCATATGAGCATGTGTGTGTGTGTGTGTGTGTGTGTGTGTGTGTGTGTGTGTGTGTTTGTTTGTTCACGCACACACATAGAGATAGAGGAGATAGATATAGATATAGATAGGTAGGTAGATAGATATGTATGGATAGATAAATATGGATTTACATGCATGAAGATTCTTATAGGTAGATAGATATACATATACACAAATATATAGATATACAATATATGTGTGTGAGAGATATGAACATCAATATTTTTGCAAAAGAATAGACACTGTTCTTGAGAAATATATCACAGTATAGACGCCTCCGTTTCCTCTACTGTATATAAAAAAAAATCTCGGTAGTCCCTACAAAATCAGAAATACCAACAAAACCAACAACTAACATATCATTCTCCACATATTAGCACCTACATCATCATACTCATCTCACAAGCATACGCTACAGAACACCTTACAAAATCAAAAGTGCAATCTTGCTCCAAATTACTTTCTCAAAAGATTTGTTTTGATAAGCGGTTGGCAGCCCTGATTGCTATTTCTGAGAGCTAAGTAGTTATCGAAAGAGAGTTCAGACGAAAGGCCGTGGGCGTGTCACCTCTTCCTACAAAAATGTCTAAAGCAGCGAGAAAGGCGTTGGACGAGGCGAGGGAGACTGGTAATCCCGAGCTAGACTTACAGGAGAAGCAGATAACCTCCTTAGAAGAGCTCCCTGGACTTTGTAAGTGGGAAGAAAAGAGTGTTTCCTAACCAGGTGTAGCAGTGGCTATGCCCTTTTCCTTTTCTCTCGCTCGGTTTGCTCACTCGTGTTTCCTTTTTTCTTTTTAGGAAATGGTGGTATGGTAATTAAAAAGGAGTCTGTGTGTATGGTTTTGTAATTTACTGTTACATATAAATGGGTATTTTACGTAAAGGTGAAACTGTAACCTATATATATATGTGTTTAATTATGAGGGTGTGACGCCTCTGTTAAACCCTGTTGTGAGTCATGAGTTAAGAATATGCCATTATAGGTCTCTTGTATTAACTCATTACTCTGCTTATTTAGGCTGGCTCTGAAACGTTTGAAGGCTAAACCTGTCCTGTTTTTTTAAAGTTTAACAAAATCATGAGTATGCATATTAATGATAGTCTTCATTATCCAAGCTGTATTTGTGTATTCCATAATATTTTTTATATTACGTCCGTTGATTAGACATCGATGACTTTGGTATCGCTAGATTCCTCTCACTCTATGCATTGCAAATATGTAGGTTTTATTGCGCAGAAACCCCCGTTAGCGTCAAACTTGGACCCGATAGCAGGGGAGGGCATGAAAGGTTCCAGGGAAAATTACCGTTTTCATGTTATTCAGCACATTCTAGGTAAGAATTATAGAAGAGGTCTATCATCATATTTGGTAATTTACCAGAATAGGACAAATGCAGTGGGTTTACAAACAGGTTTTTTAGGGAGAGTGAGAGTGTGTGTGAGTGTGTGTGTGAGTGTGTGTGTGAGTGTGTGTGTGAGAGTGTGTGTGTGTGAGAGTGTGTGTGTGTGTGAGTGTGTGTGTGTGAGTGTGTGTGTGTGTGAGTGTGTGTGTGTGTGTGTGTGTGTGTGTGTGTGTGTGTGTGTGTGTGTGTGTGTGTGTGTGTGTGTGTGTGTGTGTGTACAGCCATCCAACCTTGCAATTATTCATCCTTGTTTCAGTTATCCACATGGTGAAATGCTTAAATCTTTTCTTGTCTTTTATCGCAAATAATATAAATGAAAGTATTGATAACTTTACAAAGTGACCATACCCTTCTGAAACTTAAAGTTCCCGGTATAAGTTACTTATAGCAACGCGTGGAAGTGGAAATAGAGGGAAATGGACACTGGCAAATTTTAGAGTAGAAGAAATAGAATAGGACAACATAGTTTCAGCTGCAGCCAGATTGGAAACTTTGCAAAGTGCACAGCGGAGTTGTTGTTTAGAAGCAGAACCTGCGCAGTTATTCGTACAGATTGATACAAAAATGTACTTACCATTGTCAGGCAAGTTTTTATTAAATTGTTATTCTTTCTTGGTTCCAATGCAATTACTAACTGGCCACTCCTAGCACTCCTGTTCTATTCAAAACGTGTTTAAAGACATCGCTAACGCAAAGAGGTATGAACATAGCGCAGCAACAACATGGTTTATCAGCTTTGAGAATTCCTTCTGAAAAGGTGACTGAAACAATCAGATAGCAGAAATTGAATGTCACTATGTGTTCTCTGTGTTTTTGACCATCAGCCAGTCATTGGCTTCAACTCAAGGGATTCCCAATTCGTGGTTGCGCGTTGAGGCCTCCAGGTACTAAATGGCACGGCTGAGGGAAAAGAATTTGTCCAAATGGTGCGGCCAGAACCGCAACTGATATACCAAGTGTGCGGCTGATTTATCCGCCACGTACAGCTTTCTTGATATCAACTTGCTAAAGAAGTACTATAGATGAAAAGTGTCTTATTTTCTGTCATTCTATCCATTACAGGCAACATTTAGCTTGTGCCTTATGACTGAGTGAAACAAACTTAACAATTATTTCTTGTTTCCTTTATTCAGTGTAATATGTGTGAATGTGTTGTGTTCCATCGCAGATATTACAAGTCCTTATTACTCCAGCCACACCTGGGAATCTACAAACCTTGCTGCATGAACCAAAAACATTCCTAACCCAAGGACTTAACCCCTAGATGCCCACCCCTCTGGTGGGGCTTAGTCTCTGTGTGGCATTTGTTGCGAGCTATATTCTTTATTCTTTGCCTGTGTAGATTCTTTCATTTATCCGTCTGTGTAGTTTTTTTCTTTCTTTATGACAATATCATTAGATTTCCCCTATCATAGGGCAGCCATTGTGTAAATGTATCCTAAAGCAGTTTATATTGCACAACTTTCTTATCAACAGGAAACCCTTATGTTGAAATGTTTCTTATATTTGTCATTCTATCCATTTGGTTGTATGAAACAAACTATACCCTTTATTTGTGTTATAACATTGGCTGTGTATTATCAAAACAAACAGTCTCTGATCTCTGGTGAAGGCCAGCAATTTGAACTACAATGGCTTATTGTCAAAGGAATCACCTGTCTGTGTGCCTTTGGTGCTCCAGTGAAGACAACAGACCTCCAACACGTTTCAAGATTTCAAGATTGAGCAATGGTTTCCAACCTTTTTACTCTCACAGGCTCATTCTCAAACTTTCAATGCCTCCCTAACATCAGCTATTCCATTTGTTAATTTTCTAATATATTTAGGCAGAGAAAGAAAATAGATAAAATTATTCAGCAATCTCTATAAACTTTATTTACCAAATGGTAAAACAATATTCCTTAAAGACATGGCTTCATAGTATATTCCTATTATAACCATTGACATATGTGTAATAAGATGAGAACAGTTTTAGTGCATTACAGTCAGACTGTCATGCATAATACCATAGGGAATTGATAGATTGATGAAATCTAAAACATTTTTCATTAATGATATTTCCTGCACAAATATTAATTTGAAAAACCTCTTTTGACCTTCATCCTTCACTGGTAGACAATCAATGGATGTGTTTTTGGTTAGACTTAGACCATTCCAAGTTCTCTCGTGTCAGAATATATGTGGAGGATGATGACCTTAATGCCAAAATGTCATGAGGCACAGAGGCAATTGCAATTGTGTGCACAATCCACTATATAGGTGAACAGATCATTACAAATCACATAGTTTTTATTTGTTTTACATTAGGCACAAATTACATGTATTTTATACGTCTGGCCTCCCCCAAAGAAATCTTGATTTCCCACAGGTTTCCCTAGCCTGTGGAAGGGGGTTGTTAACTTGAAAACTAAAGGTTTACACAAAGTGAACACCATATTCATTTTGAGTTCATCCAACTATATGAGAAATAGAGATAGACCTTGGAATGTATGTTTATTCACCAGTGAATTACCAGGGAATTCAAGCTCAATCTTACCAGAATATATATGGTAAAGGTATGCTGACCTTTACCAAAAACCAAGGGCTTGAAAGTCAGTTGTGGACATGCAAGCATCTTACGAATATTTACCAGAAATAATGTAGGCATAATGGTAGTATTTTTCTGTAGAACATGATATCTGTGGATGATTACCATAGATCTTCAGGTAGTAACTACATCTGCTGCTACTAGTATCAGAAAATTATCAAGTTACAGTTTTTAATCCTAATTAGAATGTTGCTCCTAACCTGTCTCCTCAAAACCATTGAATTAGATTTAATTTGATTACACTCAGTCAGAATAGTATGATAAAAGAGTTAACCCCAAGCCATTGGGCATGGCATGTACGTTCATGCCATTGCCCATTGTGTGTGTTGAATTTAGTAATTGTTTTTACATACAGATGGCTCCGCAAGTACTAAGTCCCCAATGAGTCAATTACACGAACTGCATCTCACCTGTTTACCCATTTCCTTGATTTTCGATAATATTTTCTAATATTTAAAACTGCTGTTAGTAATGTCAGTAACAAATAGTAATTATAATTTTTAAACAAAAATAGCAGTGTCAATATTGATAGCATTAGTAAAAAAAAAAAAGCGTTTTCCCACTTTTTCAAGGAAAAGTGAGGTCGCAAGATCTACTAATTGACTCATTTGAGGCTAAACATTGGCAGAGCCATCTATGCGCAGAAACATTTAACCAAGCATTGCCAAAGGGAACACACCATTTTCCTGTTGACACAGTTAATTACAAAGTGATTATTACAGTTCCCTGTCCTCTGGCATGTCTTGGGTCTCCATGAACTTGCTGCCCCTTTGACTTTCCAACCAGACATTTTTAAAGGGAACTGTAGAGTTTGTTATAGGAACAGAAAAGGAATTATTTCAGTAACCCTTTATTGTTGGGTATAAGTAAACCTATGTACTCCCACAGCCACATTGCTTGATGCAAATTAAGATAATTCTTTGTAAATATGTATTTCTCATTTACGAGTTTGATATGTGATTATTCTTAATCCTAAGGATCCAGGTACTTCACTGCCTGCAAGTGGCCCAAAATCCAGGCATTAGGTGTATTTGTGTGAACAGTCTTATTAACATGTGGCTTTAAGGCCAGTTGCATATTAATTGTCATGGGTGGTGTCAAGACTCCTTGCCTCCCTTTTTCAGTATTATTTTCTTCTTTTTCTACATTTGAGTTTTTTCTTCTATTTTGTGGGGTCTATATTTATTTGATATGCTGTATATATATATGGTAATAGACCATTTTCCTTGCACAGTTTCCAAATCATCTTTCTAGGTCTGGGCAATATTAATAACAATAAGGAACGATTGTTTTTTCTTTTCTTTTTTATCCATAATACTCAGTCACATCACAGGGATCATAGGGGTTAATATATATAGAAAGATACATAAAAGATGAAAATTTACAAGCTGATGATCCACTCTAGTTAATAATATATTATGGAAAAAAGGAGTATCAGTGCTTTGACTTTGACCACTTTCATATTGTTGGTAGGTTCATACTAGGGTTATCATCAGTACAGCAAATGATACAAATGCAACGCCAGAGACATGATTTTGGCGTTGATTGGAGTTAGTAATCAATAATTACTTGTCTATTATTATGTAATGATTTATACAAAGTTTTAATACAAGTAATAGATTTTCAAATTCAATTTAAGTGCAGACATTATGGCTAATATGTAAGTTACATCTTAATCTGAAGTAAGGTCATGTAAGAAGAGGAGAGAATATGTAAATAAATGGAAAAGAAAAGAATTTAGAAATACTAGACATCTTTGTAAATAGAATGAGAACTTCCTTAGTATTGCAGATTATTATTCATGTACATTATTTTATTTAAAAGAAACAAATTGAAGAAAATGTCTGGCAATATTTTTTTCACAATAAGTCCATGAAAAGGAAATAACAAAAGAGTCAGAGATTATATGAAATATTTACAGTATGTATGTGCATATTTATAAATTATAAGCAGACAGATCATTTTCATTTATATCCCCCCCCCCCCATTCCTTGTTCATAGATTTTGTTGGAGAACTTAAAAGACTGAGACTGAGGCCCAAGGTAAGGGATTAGCCCTTATGAGAGCCCTGAAGGGTAGACCATTTCTTTCTCCCATTTTATTCAGGCTTACTATAGCCATTAATGAAGATTCTTTACCCTTTTCAGGAGCATTAAGGCTTGCCCATTCATCAACTAGCCTATCTGAATTTGATTTTGTTGGTTTTCTAATACCTACCCCTCCTTTGACCACGGCTCCTACCACTGATATTAATACTCCTTCCTCAATGTCTCTAAGGCTTGCCCCGTCATCAACTAGCCTATCTGAATTGTTTTCATTGGTATTCTAACCCCTTAATACCTACCCCTCCTTTGACCACAGCTCCTACCACTGATACAAATACTGCTTTCTCAAAGTCTCTATCCATTTTGAACTACCCACCCAGGCCATTGCTGAACCTTCAGAGTGCACCCTTTCACTCCACACCACCCCATTTTCCTCCCTCCCTCATCGTTTTAGTGTTTCAACCTCTGCAAACCTTTTGAGTACTCTCTTTGGCCCACCCAAATAGGAACGATTCTTTGTGATTTCCCCCACAGCCCACAGCAGTCGCTCCAGTTGTTCATGCCTTGTCACAGTTACATCTGTAGCCCAAGCTTGTGTACTATTTACTCTGTGACCTCACTGGCAAACCCATTACTGCTGAACCTCATTCCTCTCTTAATACTTGTACTGGAACTGTTTCTGTCTCCCAGACTAATTGTTCTATCTATGACAAGAACTGGTCAGACTGTGAAAATGATTAACTTGTTTACCTCTACTTGAGGCCAGACAGGAAGCATGACAACAAGGTTTTTCTCTCTCTACTTATTCAAAAACTGTCTTTCACTCTGCTCCTCTCCCATCTTTTCAAGATGTCTCAGCATCTCTCTTAGTATGTCATCCCTCTACTTCGGACCATCCTACCTCTACTCCCCCTCTCCCCTTTTCCAGTCTAAACCCAGATACTCCAATCTCTACCACTTCCCCAATGCCAACCCCTCCTCCTCACTTTACTTGTAACACCAGGCAACCTAAACATTCCACCCCTCCTCCTCCTACCACATCCTCTCCTACACCCTATTATTCCTCTGCTCCTCAGATATCTATCCTCTCTTCTCCTCTTCACAAGAGGACTTTTGTTTCTCAGTCCTTTTCACCCAACTCCCCAGAAACTCTTGAAGACATTCAAAATTTCCTAAACAAGATCCAAGGGAACACCTTATTCCCACATCCACCCTCTAATCCCTCCGTTCCTACTCCCTCTACATCCAAAGTATTTGATGATATCCATCCTTCTCCTCCTCAAGTTCCCCCAACCCCCATCGTCTCTAGTGCTCCCACATGAATACTCATGTGAATCCTTTCTGTCACAACAGTGTCCTTCTCAAGACCTCTCCCTCCTGACACTTCCTGATACTTCACCACCCCCTCTTCAGTCCCCTTTCTCATCTCCCCAATTATTCTCCTCCTCCTTCTCCAACAGTCATTACTGTTTTCCTTGAACAAGGTCCCTAATCCTTCCCCAGTCCCAGATACACTGCGATTCACTCAACTCCCTTAATTTTTTTTTACTAATGTCTGCTCTACTTTATTTTCTCCCCCCTTTTCCCTTTTCACTAAAATACTATCCTATAATGCTAGCTAATCTTTATTTTATTTTCATCTTTATCTCTTCTTTACCCTTTTTGCCACAATACTTTACCATAGTGTTATATGATCTTTATTTATATCAACCAGTAACTGTTAACCATTAAGCATTTTCCATATTGTGTAAATCAAAAGGTGATCTACTTAACCCTTTAGATGTGGGTGAGATGGTCATTTTCCAATGGAAAAAATTTAGCTGATAGGCATTTGCCTATCAGCTAAAGAAGTGGGTGAAGGATATGTCTTGTCAAGAGTACACAAAGGGCTTGAGTGAGATTGACTCGGTAGGCCTTCTGGAAGGGGCTTGTTCATAAGTTAATACAGAATTAGCCTGAGCCATACCCTGTCCATGTGCAGAAGCCAATTTCTGCCTATCATTATGAGCAGTATAAGGTCTGCTACAGAAATTTAAATAATACAAAAATATGAAAAATAGTACAAATAACACTGTTATTTCTTGTTATTATTATTGCAGAGTGTAAACAGCCTGGAGAGATAATATGAAGTCTGCTCAATTTATACCATAACAAATGACAAATGCAGAATTCACAATATGGCAAAATTACAAGAAACAAAAAAATGGGCAGAGAGGATGCAAGGACCTTAAAGAGTCAGCACTCAAGAAAGCCTAATCTCTAAATTTTGGTCTATACACATGCTGCAAAGGGCACAGATCCAACAGGTTAAATATGTTCTGCCTCTTTTTTATACATACATACATTTGGTCTCTTTTCATGTATAAGAGTGTATACAATACTCTTGTTTACTTACATGTAATCTGAGGGGCAATTGAAAGCATGTATGTTATTGACTACCATATGTATAGACAAGAATAGATGAGTATGCACATACAGGGTATGCATTTCTTTTTATACAGATGTATGTACTTAAGCTTTACATAGATAAGAAAATGGATTTCTGGGAAAATGACACTTTTGATATGTATCAGAAATAGTTTTGACATTTTTACTAAATCTTTACTTACGACTTTTACAGTGTCTCTGGAGCACATTACTAGATTGACACTAACGCATAATCGCCTGACTAAAGTTCCTGCAGCCATCGCAAATCTAATCAACCTAGAAATCTTGAATCTCTTCAACAACATCATTGAGGAACTGCCAACATCCATCTCTTCCCTCAACAAACTCCGCATTCTGAATGTTGGGTGAGTTTTTGTTTTTGTTTGAGTAGATTCATGAAAAGACTTTCATATTTTGTGTTTAGTGTTTCTATTTTTCATAAGTGGCAGAGATTTTTTAGATTTTGTTTATGATAATAAATAGATGAGCCTGATATAATTAATTTATTAATATATTAATATATGTAATGTGGAAGCAGTACACATTATCAAAACAAATAGTAATATTCCTATGATAGGTATGCTTGGTTAGATTTTGTACATTGATTATTTTTACTTTTTAATTTTTCCAAAATTTTTCCAACCCTCTCCCAGAATGAACCGATTGGATGAATTGCCAAGGGGATTCGGTTCCTTCCCTGTGCTGGAGGTCTTGGATATCACCTACAATAATATCTCGGAGGGAGATTCACTCCCAGGCAATTTCTTTATGCTAGGTAAGTTAAAGAACCTATAAGCTTTCATAGTTCTTTTTTTTATTTATTTATTTATTTATATATTTATTTATATTTTTTTTATGTTCCTGTGAAAGGCAAAGAGAAATGCAAAGTGTGTAGTGAGAATAATGGAGAAGAAAAATTATTAGTACTCACAGCTCCTTTCTATTGCCAACAGGTTGATATGTATTTATTGATTAAGAGGGGAGATTATTTTAATGTGTTAATTTCACAAGCAGATCCTAATAAATTGTCATTGGAAATGATGCCAGAGAGATTAAAATCATTTATAGTATGTACAGGTGCATCTACTAATTATTTACTCTTTTCTTCATGGCAGAGTCATTGAGGGCACTGTATATGGGCGACAATGATTTTGAGTACATTTCTCCAGAAATCAAGAATTTGAAGAACTTGCAGATTGTAAGTTATAATGTACCATATTTCTTGATATCTTTGGATTGAAATTTGTCTTCAGCACTGTATTGGACATAAAACCTTATAGATCTTTCCAAATCACAATTCAATATTTTAACAACATTTGGGTGCATATAGTAGCAAGGCTTGTTTCAACTTTAATCTCAATTATTCCCTACAGCTTTCCCTGCGAGACAATGACTTGATAGTGGTGCCCAGGGAAATTGGTGAGCTGACACGCCTAAGAGAGTTGCACCTTCAGGGGAACCGCTTGGAGGTTCTTCCTCCAGAAGTTGGTAAAGAACCCTTCTACAATTCCTTTTACTGCTGAGAATATCATAAGAAACAATGATAGGTCAGCCATATATGTAGTAGAGTATATTTTGAACCATAGGAAGTAAACAGGAATGATTTTATTGGTAAAGACAAGTGTGTAGAGCAATCAACCCTTTATCATTTTAAAACAAAGGCTTTTCTTATATCTAGGTCAACTGGATCTTTTGGGCACAAGATCTTGTTTGCGTCTAGAAGGTAATCCTTGGGTGCCAATGATTGCTGATCAACTCCTCCTTGGACCTTCCCATGTGATGGATATGCTGCGCAATGAATCATACAAGTTGTGAGTGTACATACGCAACATATTATGGAACATTTTGCAAGATAATTTAGTTGTCCTTAATAGCTAATAGATTACTTGAAGTATTTTCTCCACTGGGGCTTTCTGCTTTTAATTCAGTCATTTGATTTCTTATATTTTATTGTGCTTATTGTTAAACCTGTGTTCTTTGAAAGGAGATTGTTACTGAGTTTCTTTGATGTCTGTCTATCCTTCCCATTTATTTAAAATCATTATATTAAATTATATCTATACTACCTATACAGTGTGTACCAGCGACACATCTCATCTGGAAGCCAGCCACCCCCAAAGAATTTTGAAGCCAAAAACAGGAAGATTTCAAGAAAGAGGGATGTAGCATAAGGTTTCCATGTACAAATGGTGCTCATCTTTCAGTACCTTGGATACTTTACTTTCTGAAATGGACCTTCATTTATGTTCCAGAGCTTTATAATGCATTAATACATGTAGCTTTAACATTTTAAATTTAATATTTAAAAAAAATGCAAATTGTACAACATTGTACTGTTTTGATTTCTGGAATGCATTGTGCTTCAAGTAACTTGCCATTTTTGGGAACACTTTCTCTGTTCTGTTTAAAAATACATTTTGGATCATTTTAAAGTATATCATTCATGAAAAGTAGAGTAATATACTTTGATCATGCTGATTTAATATTTAATACCTAGTTATAAAGATGTAACAAGGAACTTCACTACAAGGATATGTTAACATACTGCAAGTTAGGTTATTTACCTAATTATACATTGAGGTCTGAACAAAATAGTGCTTGGTGTGAAATACTCCATAATCCAATTTTATCTTTTACAGGAAGATAAATAGATTCTCATATATCTTGAGCTAAAGCAATTTCTTAAGACAGGTATTGATTTGTGTCAAAATTAAAATAACAGAAAATGATAAATGATGACATTCTTTAAATAGTTCATGCAAATATTCTAGATTCTTCTCTTATATTAGGTATGTTTGTACTAATTGAATATACAGTCCATGTCTGGTTTATATCCCATTCATGTAAAGCAGTTAAAGAAGTTTTCAAGGAATAAAAATGCTAATGTGACATGTGATTAACCAGTAATGTTTCTTAACTTGTTAAATTTATTACTGAAATGTTTGAATGGTGCTTTCATCCCAAATAAAAGATAATTCCATGAAATCCTCAAAACCTTCGAAAAGTGTTGCACTTCCTAGAACTTTTAGTGCCTTTTACATCATCATGTTAGCAGTGCCTTTTACAAAAGATGTATGTTTGTGATTCAAGGAGACCCTATTCTGAAACTTTTTATATGGTCTATTTGTTATTAAAGTAAAAGCTTCTTCTTATTGTATTTTTAAAAATGTATGAGTATTGCTATCATTCATGTACAGATTTATACTACTATTATGATTTTTTTTCTTCTTTTTTTATCACTTCCATTTTACATACAGTATTACTTGAAAGTGCACAAAATAAAGCCGTATACCAGTATCACATGGTATCAGAAATGACGACAAGATTATTAGTTATACCAAATGTGTTCAAGATAGTCTAATAATCATTTGTTGGTTTTACCCAATTTTCTTGATTTATATTATATGCTCTCTCTATTTTTGAATAAATTTGTGAGAAAACACAAATGCATCAAGAATGTTAAAAATTATTGCAATTATTAAAATTGTAAGTTAGCCCCAGATTATTCAGGTAAATCTGCATTCAAGTTATTTTGCTGGGAATCCAAATTTACAAATTGTTATATGGTGGCAATTGATATATCAACGGTTGTGCAATGATATTAAAATTATTTTAATGAAAGGTCAAAGGTGATACACCAGGTTTTACCAAGAGACTACTGTTGAGATATTTTCCCAGTTTTCATCAGTATTCACTAGTTTGCTTCTATTGTTACAAAATGTATTTTAATAATGCATAAAAAGTGCCAAAGTAAATTTACTAAAATATATATTTATTTTATTATCCATTATTGTTGTTACTGTTAATTTGGAAATATTTGCTAGTGTCCTAAAAAGAAAATTAGCAGAGGAACAAACATTTTCCAATGGTGACATGGAAAGACTGGAAAACTGCGCCAGGATTTGGCAGTTAACTAAATTTGCCTGGCAGAGTAGTCTATTCATACCCGGAGCAACTAGTCGAACTACCAGGTAGACAGCCTTATCTGTCTACATGGTACTCTGTTAGTTTGCCCGTCAATTTTGCACAAACTAACAGACATTGAGTAAGAGCTCAATTATGTGGATGGGACTTCAGACACCTTACCAAGGAAAAAATCCTTGCTTAAGGGCTTGACTTAACTTCAGTCAAACTGATTAAGCTGAACTTTGCTTATACACATACAAAAGATAGTAAGATATGGGATTAATCACTGATAGTTAAAACAAATAAATGAACCGACATTAAAAGTCAGAGCACCATGAAAAACTACTGGAGTGAAAAGGTAAAGATGAGAAGCAAATAAGAGTAAAAGGGGAAGGGCAATCAAATGGAGGATCTTTATGCATCAGGGGAAAAGGGGAAGACCACTGAAACGGAGTCTCTATGCATCAGAGGAAGAGGAACAGTGCAAAATAGCTATTGTGAATCAATCGGTAGTAATAAGGGTAGAGATGGGTGTCGGAGAAGTAGTAGGACACCAGGAAGGAGATAAGGGACCAGGGAAAGGTGAAATATCAGGAGGGGGAGTCGCATGAGTGTCCAGGAGTGAGCAGAAGGAAAAATGGGGTAGATGTAGAGATCTTGGGAAGAAGCGAGAGGAATGGAGCAAACATTAGCACTGAAATAAGTAGAAAGAAAAACTTCATTGGTGTGCTTCCTGTCTGTGAACTGCTACCTTAAATTCAAATTTGTAGGCAGGGCAGCTGATTGTGCATAGCAATTTGAACAGTCATGACCAGGTTAAAAGTGTGACAGTGAACAAAATGCCCTTTTTTAACACTGACAGAGGAGGGATCAATATGGTCGGACAGGGATGGACTCTCCTCCAATACAAGGTTATGGGAGAGGTCATGTCTATGGAAGGTAATTTTAGCAATATTGTTGTAGGACTTCAGGCAGCCTCTGGGAGGACCTGAGTAGTACTGTACTGCTACTGCATCATAGTCATCAAAGGCAGGCAAGCAGGTCATTTTCAGTCTGACCAATCCTTGTCAAACAGGGCAATTACTCTGGGAGATGGAAACAATTCCTTTACAAGTATTAAGGAAGGAGTGAGGCTGGGTAGGAATAGATTTGCCAATGAGATCAATCAGGGTACATAATCCACATGCTTGGGACTCGGATGTAACTATTGCAAGGCATGAACCATCAAAACAATGGCAGAAGGAAACTGCTTACTTGTTTTTGGAAACTTGTTGGATGAGGAGGGTATGGTCAATAAGGGGCTGTAAGAGAAATCACAAAGAATCAAACCCACTTGGCTGAGCTAAAAAGAGTACTTATGAGGTTTGTAAGAGGTGGAAGTAGGACAAAGACAGGCGGGAAGAGGGAGTGGTGTGGAGTACTACAAGAAAAAGGACAAGGATGAAGAGTAGTAATAAGCGAGAGGGGGGGTGGGTAGAAAATAAAGAAAATGTGCAGGAGATGGAGTGTAGAATGTTTGGAGAGAGGAAGGGAAGTATTCTGAAGATTGAGTAATGGCCCGGGTGGATGATTCGGGATTGATCAAGTTGACAGCAAGCATCTAACCCAAGTCAAATGGTTTAGTATTTACATATATGAAGCAAATCAACCTTCTTTACAAGATTTTATCATATCTGTAATATGTTTGTAAATTTCCATACGACTTTGAACAGCTGAATATAATTTACCTTTTTTTTTTAATATGCAACATAAACAAGACAAGAAAACAAAATATATATGAATTCGTAAAAGAAAGGAATGTTGCCTAACCATGTATAATTCTGAGGCATACATAGCCACTAGCCTCAACCAGTCATACTCTCATAATGTACATAGGAAAATGCCAATAAACATTTTCCCACTTCCTAACACTCAAAATCAAACATAAATCCCAACATACACAAGCACACAAAATCACTCAAAAATGTAACGTATACAAAGATCCACTTTGTCAAAATTACAGGTGTCAAAAGGTAAAGAAAACAATGGTATACAGCATAATCTTTTCCATTCCAGTGTCTGGTTCTTTGTACATTCAGTCCTACATCTGTCTAGAATGTCCTACATACTAATTTCATCACAAGGGCAAATGTATTCCTCAGAATACATTAGACACATATAAACAAAACTAAACCATTAGTTGAAAACATAACAATATGTACTTAGGACTTGGTACAAAATTTCAACATCAAATATAATGGAGTAAAAAATTAAAACATCAATGCCTTGAAAATACAGCTGAATGCGATTTTATATCAACTATTAATTAGCCTGTACAGCAGCTTATGTACATGAGGTATTATATATAATTTAATTTAAAGGGTGGGCAGAGTTAATATACAAAATGCTGGATAAAACCTACGTCTTCGGCTTAAGATAAAAGCCTCATACCCTGCATAAACGATACTAAAATGGAAAAAAAGTGAGAGAAAAAAAAGCAAAGAAAATCCAACAATCAACAGGACTTCCAGCCTATGTCTGTTCTATGATTCTTCCTCTTAAAAAGTCACAAAACTCCCAAAAGAAAGTTTCTGTAAAATGTTCAACTAACTAAAGGTTTTCACTAGAATGGTGGTGATCTCGGAGAAATGGAAATTAACCCCACATGCATCAGCGGCAGTGTTTGAGTGTTTTGTAAATACCTATCCTTTTTTACTGTATCTTTGTCAGTCACCCCTATAACCCTAAAAAAAAAAGAAAAAGAAAAAAACAAAACAAAAAAAAAAGGAAAAAAAATAATGATACTAAACCTTAAATCACATTCAAAGATATTTAAGAAAGCAATCTTACACTTTAAAAACTGGTGAAATATGCCAAGTGTCTAAAACTTTCTTTGTCTGTGTAATTAGTTCTTCGGCCTTCACAAAAGCGCCAGTGTCACTGCACACAGCAACCACCTCTCTACTGTGCTGATGGTAAATTATAATGTCATTCAGCTTGAATTTCTAATTGTGTATATTCCAATGGTGGTCAAAGATGATATAAAATAATATCAGTGATAAAGTACTCAATAAATAAACCACCAAAAAGTTAGAATAAATGAAGATGATATACAGTAATAAAAAATGATAAATCACATGGATAATAATGTCATATAATAATATCAATGGTATTCAATAGTAATTATGACATTATTAATACTAACATACAAATATCAATAATAATTACAAGGATATTGACAAAATTAATTACAACAGTAAAAAGAAAATAAGACCTTCATTACTGGCATTCCTAATTTACTCATTACATTTGATGTATAGAATGAACTTGCCTTTGCTTTTTTTTATAAATACTCCAAGAAAAAATATAAATACTGTGTACTATAAAAAAAGACAAGTAACCATACAGCATCAGTCAAAACTCACTACAAATCACACACTATGATTTTAATAACAAAATAGTGCACTTCTAATCACGAATCAAAAGATCTCAGCCTTTTTTTGGATGCAGTGAATTTTTTACCAGATTTTTTTTTTACTTTCAAAAGTTTGCATCACTTACTGCAGTATTTTAGTCTATCGAATGTGAGGATTGCCAGCCATAAATTTGTGAGGTGATACACAGAGACAAGAGAAAGAATTTTTCATTAGGGCTAGCAAAACAGTTTTATACTCAGTTTGGACGCTCTCCCTGATCAGTGTCACTTGTTGAATCATCACAAGTTCTTCACCACTGTTCATCATTGGAAAAAAAAAGCATCCACAAAAAACATTCACTCTTTCAACAGTTGGAGCATCTTTGACTCTTCCCCTTTTGACAGAAGTTTAGTATTCTTTGGTGTCATTTGGATCCCTCTTAAAGGTTGCACCATATTTGCTCATGTACTTTCGCACAAAGTCCTTGGTTTTATGTTTTACACTCTCACTGCACTCTAGCAGGTCTATGCTCTGGAGCTGCTTCAGTTCCTTCACCATGACAAAGTGGGTCAGCTGTTCATGGAAAAAAGAATGATGATATTAATGGAATGCTGATGCAGCTCTGTACTTGATGCTTATATCAACTATGATTGTTACAAAAGAAACTCATCACTAATTATAAATGTTAGATCTACCTTTCGAGCCAGGTACTTGAAATCTTCAGTGCAGGTGATTTTGCCTTCCTTGCAGTCACCTCGTCTATATGGGTTCAGCACTGAAACAATGAAAGTTGCCATCCTGGACCTGAAGCTGTCCTTGATCTTCCGTGCAGCTTCACTATTATCTGCAATGGCTGAGGCTGCTCGTTCTTTGCTCTGAAATAAGAGTTGTAAACATGCGGGTTACATTTCACACCATGATGCCAAATATCAACCACTACAATCCAGATGACATGACCATCACATCATAAGAAAATTTGGCTATGGGCTGGGGTGATGCAAAATTGCCATTGTGAGCATTTTGGCTGCAGGAAGGGGTGACAGAAATGCCTTACCAAGAGTGCACAAAGCTCATGGAGGGTGAGATTTGACTCATCTAGCATTTAGTAATGGGCTTTTGCATTATTTTCATCAATAAATATGTATGGAATGTACTGTCCTTGAGCCGTGACTGGAATTATTTGAATAATGCAAATCATGGCAATTAAGGACATTGTAACTTGGCAAAAATACTAAAAATGCTTATGCAGAAAAAGATTAACGTTACAAAGGGGAGCCATAGAGTTGTGTCACTCCACACGAGTGTTCACATGCACCCAGCCTACGAGCCATGCACCCATGTGATGACAGTGAAGTATTTGGGTCCGATGGGTTAACAAGAAGTTATAATTCAGTAATCAACAAATTTCATATGAAAGAAGACAGACATGAAACTGTTGTCACAGGACAAATAAAGGCCACCAGATATAAAAAAGTTATAATCAATATGCATCTCTCTCTCTCACACACTCTCTCTCTCACACACTTGCACTCTCGCACTCTCGCACTCTCGCACTCTCGCATTCACACACTCACTCTCGCATTCACACACTCACTCTCGCATTCACACACTCACTCTCGCATTCACACACTCACTCTCGCATTCACACACTCACTCTCGCATTCACACACTCACTCTCGCATTCACACTATCACTCTCGCATTCACACTATCACTCTCGCATTCACACACTCACTCTCGCATTCACACTATCACTCTCGCATTCACACTATCACTCTCACATTCACACTATCACTCTCACATTCACACTATCACTCTCACATTCACACTATCACTCTCGCATTCACACTATCACTCTCGCATTCACACTATCACTCTCGCATTCACACTATCACTATCACTCTCACATTCACACTATCACTCTCACATTCACACTATCACTCTCGCATTCACACTATCACTCTCACATTCACACTATCACTCTCGCATTCACAATATCACTCTCACATTCACACTATCACTCTCGCATTCACACTATCACTCTCACATTCACACTATCACTCTCACATTCACACTATCACTCTCGCATTCACACTATCACTCTCACATTCACACTATCACTCTCACATTCACACTATCACTCTCACATTCACACTATCACTCTCGCATTCACACTATCACTCTCACATTCACACTATCACTCTCACATTCACACTATCACTCTCACATTCACACTATCACTCTCACATTCACACTATCACTCTCGCATTCACACTATCACTCTCACATTCACACTATCACTCTCGCATTCACACTATCACTCTCACATTCACACTATCACTCTCACATTCACACTATCACTCTCGCATTCACACTATCACTCTCACATTCACACTATCACTCTCGCATTCACACTATCACTCTCACATTCACACTATCACTCTCGCATTCACACTATCACTCTCACATTCACACTATCACTCTCGCATTCACACTATCACTCTCACATTCACACTATCACTCTCACATTCACACTATCACTCTCGCATTCACACTATCACTCTCACATTCACACTATCACTCTCGCATTCACACTATCACTCTCACATTCACACTATCACTCTCACATTCACACTATCACTCTCGCATTCACACTATCACTCTCACATTCACACTATCACTCTCACATTCACACTATCACTCTCACATTCACACTATCACTCTCACATTCACACTATCACTCTCACATTCACACTATCACTCTCGCATTCACACTATCACTCTCACATTCACACTATCACTCTCGCATTCACACTATCACTCTCACATTCACACTATCACTCTCACATTCACACTATCACTCTCGCATTCACACTATCACTCTCACATTCACACTATCACTCTCGCATTCACACTATCACTCTCACATTCACACTATCACTCTCACATTCACACTATCACTCTCACATTCACACTATCACTCTCACATTCACACTATCACTCTCGCATTCACACTATCACTCTCGCATTCACACTATCACTATCACTCTCACATTCACACTATCACTCTCACATTCACACTATCACTCTCGCATTCACACTATCACTCTCGCATTCACACTATCACTCTCGCATTCACACTATCACTCTCGCATTCACACTATCACTCTCACATTCACACTATCACTCTCACATTCACACTATCACTCTCGCATTCACACTATCACTCTCACATTCACACTATCACTCTCACATTCACACTATCACTCTCACATTCACACTATCACTCTCACATTCACACTATCACTCTCACATTCACACTATCACTCTCGCATTCACACTATCACTCTCGCATTCACACTATCACTCTCACATTCACACTATCACTCTCACATTCACACTATCACTCTCGCATTCACACTATCACTCTCGCATTCACACTATCACTCTCGCATTCACACTATCACTCTCACATTCACACTATCACTCTCACATTCACACTATCACTCTCACATTCACACTATCACTCTCACATTCACACTATCACTCTCACATTCACACTATCACTCTCACATTCACACTATCACTCTCACATTCACACTATCACTCTCACATTCACACTATCACTCTCACATTCACACTATCACTCTCACATTCACACTATCACTCTCACATTCACACTATCACTCTCACATTCACACTATCACTCTCACATTCACACTATCACTCTCACATTCACACTATCACTCTCACATTCACACTATCACTCTCACATTCACACTATCACTCTCACATTCACACTATCACTCTCACATTCACACTATCACTCTCACATTCACACTATCACTCTCACATTCACACTATCACTCTCACATTCACACTATCACTCTCACATTCACACTATCACTCTCACATTCACACTATCACTCTCACATTCACACTATCACTCTCACATTCACACTATCACTCTCACATTCACACTATCACTCTCACATTCACACTATCACTCTCACATTCACACTATCACTCTCACATTCACACTATCACTCTCACATTCACACTATCACTCTCACATTCACACTATCACTCTCACATTCACACTATCACTCTCACATTCACACTATCACTCTCACATTCACACTATCACTCTCACATTCACACTATCACTCTCACATTCACACTATCACTCTCACATTCACACTATCACTCTCACATTCACACTATCACTCTCACATTCACACTATCACTCTCACATTCACACTATCACTCTCACATTCACACTATCACTCTCACATTCACACTCACTCTCACATTCACACTCACTCTCACATTCACACTCACTCTCACATTCACACTCACTCTCACATTCACACTCACTCTCACATTCACACTCACTCTCACTCTCACTCACTCTCACTCTCACTCACTCTCACACACTCTCACTCTCACTCTCACTCTCACTCTCATGCACTCACGCACGCACTCACGCACGCACTCACGCACACCCATTAACTCACAAATAACATAATACAATATATAAACCAAAAGGAAATCTTTCCAAATTTTAAACATAACATACCATAACTCATTCATAACAACATATAATAAGCAATGTATTTCATACACAATTGAATTACATTGTTATAGAAATACACTTATTGCATGTTGAATATAATGTATGTTGAACACATATACCTAAATGATGGTATGTAATAAAACGTATAATCAATCAAATCAAGAGCATCACAACAAAATTAACAAAATAAAAACAAAATAAATTAGCAATAACACGAACATAATAATACTTACTCAACAAATCAAGAAACAAAAGAGGAAAAGAAAAATGAAACCAAGGAATCGGGCCAAATTCCCCCGTCCTGCAACCAACCCACCTTTACCTTTTCGCGGCCTTTACTCCTACTTTCATGGCGGTCTGTCCTGTCTGACCGGTCGCTCCTCTCCTTCCGCTCCGCTCTAGCTGACCGCTCACTGCCACCATCCGCACCCTCTCCTCGCTCCTTCTGCGAGCGACTCTGCCGCTCTTCCTGTCGTTCTTGCCGAGCTTCCTCACGTGC
>NC_091556.1:36234983-36243950 GCF_042767895.1 Penaeus vannamei | reverse complement strand
AGAGGAGGAGGAGAAGGAGGAGAGAGGTGGTGAAGAAGAAGGAGGAGGAGGTGGTGAAAGAAGGAGGTGGTGAAGAAGAAGGAGGAGGGAGGTGGTGAAGAAGGAGAAGGAGGAGGTGGATAATAAGAAGGAGAATAAGAAGATGGAGAAGGAAGAAGGAGAATGAGGAAGAAGGATATGATAAGGAGAAGGAGAAGGAGAAGTGATAAGAGGGAAGGAGAGGAGAAGGAAGGAAGGAAAGGAGAAGGAGAAGGTGAAGGAGAAGGAGGAGAAGGAGAGGAAGGAGGAAGGAGAAGAGAAAGTGAGAAGGGAGAAGGAGAAGGAGGAGGAGGAGGAAGGAGGAAGGAAGAAGGAGGAAGGAGGAGGAAGGAGGAAGAGGAGGAGGAGAGGAGGAGGAAGGAAGGAGGAGGAGGAGGAAGGAGAAGCGAGAAGGAAGGAAGGAGAAGTTGAGAAGGAGAAGAGAAAGGAGAAGGAGGAGAAAGAAGTGAGAAGGGGAGAAGCTCCCTCTTTCTTCTCTCAAGGGGGGAGAAGGAGGAGAAGGAGGAGGAGGAGGAGATGGAGAAGGAGAAGGAGAAGGTGAAGGAGGATATAAGGAGGAAGGGAGGAAGGAGAAGGAGAAGGATATAGAAGGGAAGGAGAAGGAGAAGGAAGGAAGGAGAAGGCACTCTCTCTAAAGCAAGGAAGGAGGAGGAGAAGAAGGACTCAAGGAGAAGAGAGAAGGAGAGAGGAGGAGGAGGAGAAGAAGGGAGGACTCAGGGAGGAGGATCTCAGGACTCTATCTCTCTCATCAGGAAGAAGGAGGAGGAGAAGAAGAAAGGCAGAAGAAGGAGAAGAAGAAGGAGAAGAAGAAGGAGGACTGGAAGGAGAAGGAGAAGGAGGAAGAGGAGAAGTGAGGAAGGACTGGAGAGGAGAAGAGGAGAAGGAAGAAGAAGAAGAGGATAATGAATGATAATACAATACAATGTATGTTTATTAATGATAATGACAATATATTTATAATGGATAAATAGTAGTTATAAAGATGAAGAAGTGAATAGGGAATATAATATATTGATAAAATAAAATAATATTATAGTGAGAAGAAGAAGAAGAAGAAGGAGGAGGAGAAAGAGAAGGATGAGGACAGGGAGAAGAAAGGGAAGAAGGAGAAGAAGAAAGTGGAGAATGATGAGGAAGAATAACAAGAGGTAGACAACTTCAGCAAAATTGACTGTCCCTGAACCCAATGTGCCAACCACTAGACTGTCACCGCAGACTCAATCGCAGAACTCCATAAGATGTCTATCACAGCACAAGAAATGGGAAAATAATGCAGAGACCTGGATGTGACAAAGGCAGTGGGGCTAGATAAAATCAGCCACCATATTCTTTTTGACCCATTCGGTAAGAGTGACGTGACCATCACGTCACAAAAAAATCTAACATGAGGGCAGGGTGATGTGAACATGCCGTAATTGATAAAAATGGCTGCAGACCAGGTGATGGAAATGAGTGCACAAACCTCTTGGAGGGTGATTAGATTCATCTGGCATTTAGAAAGGGGCTTTTGCATTATTCCTATCAGAAAAACAATAGTAGAATGTAACGTCCATAAGCCATGACTGGAAGAGCGCCGGCTATAGGGAGGATGCCATTTCCATGCTCAGCATTGTATTCCTGGCCACTGTGACCGGCAGCTCAGGTTGTATTAGAGAAAATGGAATACTATGAAAAAATAAAATATATGAAACAAATAACAAAATGTTACTTTTTATTCTTGCACTAAGTTATTTACTACCTAGAGATATATGGAGTCTGCACGTAGAACAGTCTTATTACCATCTGGATAAAGCAAAACAAAAGACAGATATGGACATTGGAAAATGGCAAGAATGCTAAAAATGTTAATGCAAGATATACTTTGCAAAAGAGAGGCATAGAGTCTTGTCAACACACACAAGTGTTTGCATGTGCCCAGTCTACATGCCATACATCAACAGAGCAGCCACATACATAACCTAATGCCTGTATTTTCATCCATGTTATTGCCATGATGCAACCAGATTCAAGGGGTTAAGAGCTAAAGAGACTGGCATCAGACTTCCTCCTCCAAATTACGGCTGCCATCAATGTCAGTGAAGAAACCTTTGTCTTTAACTTGTAACCAGAGATCAAAAGGAAACTGCACCACATCAACATCATGGCACTCACCATTGACGTACAATGGAGTAGAAATAACCCTTTGTCTACAACCTGCATCTATCTTAGCCCATTTATGATGGGTGTCCCACATATGAGACCCTGGGCAAAAAAAAATTGCCAGGCATCACGCCAGTGTGGTGCTGTATTAGGGCTTGTGCTCCGACTCAACAGCGGGCCACAGCCGGCGCGCAGGGCCAATTTTGTAGCCGCCCGGAAACTTTTATTTTCAGCTTCAAAATATACTACCATTAGTGGAAAAGGAAGAAGAGGAAGAGGAGGAAACAGGAAAAGGAAAATGAATAGGAAGAGGAAGAGGATGATATCAGTGACACCCTTCTCACCTTTAGTGCAAAGAGCTGCCTTCGCTGTTCCTTGGACATCTTTGGTGAATCTGATGAACGTTCCTCTCTGGAGTCCCGGTCATTTCTGTTCCCTCTCCGATGCCTATCCTTGTCCCGATCTCTATCTCTATCTCTATCTCTCTCTGGTGAACGTCGTCTTCTGTCATAGTACGAGTCTTTCCTATTGTACCTGAAGAAAATCATATATCGCATAAAAAAAATTAGCATAAAAAGCAAGACAGTGTTCCCTAATGAAATAGCCTTTAATAGATTTACTGCTAACTACTGAGGTAAGCATTGTCATTTCTTTGATTTTTTTTTTCTTTCTTTTTCAGTTATTCTGTACATGGTTGAAACACACATAATGGTAATGGAAAAATATTCCTTAAACACACTTTCCTCTTTCCTTACCTATCCCGTCGGTCTCTATCCCTGTCTCTCTCGCGGTCCCAATCACGATCGACACTTTGCTCTCGATCCAGGTACTCTCTGTATCCTCTGTCTACTTCTCTCTCATGCTCTTTCATCAGTTCAATACGTTCCTTCTTGGGAATACGAAAGAACTCTTTCAGGTTCTTCCAGTTGTCCAAAAGTTTGATAGCCAAGGACTTGAGCTCCTGCACCTCCTCTGTCTCCTTCTCCTCCCCAAGTTGCTTTTGCTCCCCAGCAGCCGAGTCTCCCTCCGTGGGTTCCACAGCAGAGGTCTTCCCCTTCTCCTTGCCTCCTGCAGCATTCTCCTTACCGTCACTCAGGTTGGAATCACTGCTCGATTCTTCTGCTCTTGTGCCCTCCTCCATCCGCTTCATGGCCAGTTGCTGTTGCTCAACTTCCTCAGAATCCAGACTGCTGTCGTCCGCACTTGAGGCTTCCACAGAATTGGAGATAACTTTGGAATCTGTTTCCGTGTCAGAGTCTTCACTTGTGTCACTATTATAGAGATATCGAAAACAAATTACTGTCAATTCACAAAAAATATATATATAAGGAAGAACATTCTATTTGGTCTTCAATTTCCAACTTGTTTGTCAAAGTAAACATGTCTAACTCTTTTTACTCTTGAGCACATACCTTGTTTTCTTGTTAGGGTCAGCTTCCAATGACTGTGGGACACAAGTCAAATCTGCCTTGGGCGGTGGTGGAGGAGGAGGAGAGTTGTTAGTACCTACATCCACATTCTGCTTGGTCCAGCGTTCAACAACACTCAACACTCTACTATCAGTGAGCTGTGTCTTGTTGGTGATTGGCAAACACTCCAAGGTCTTTAGAATCTGAAAAGTACCATTTATAACACTGCATATAATGTGCTTCAAATACATTTTACAAACTAAAATCTAGCAGCCATAAACCCAGAACCCTGATGACTATAATATTATATGCATCTTAGCCTAAATTGGATTTTGAATTTTCAAACTTGTTATCTCCATAAACCTTTGGTTCAACTTCAAATAAAAAAAAAAAGTAAACAGTGGTTTGACAATTGTCTCATACAAATACTACCTATATCTTGAAGCTAATGCCATAAAGTCACTTACTTCAATCTTGAGCTCCACATTCTCATGCCCAGTGCCCAGGTCTGCCATCCAGGACCACAAGACCCTGAGGCCATGATAGTCCAAGAACAGTCGCCGACATGCTGGTTCCCCTGTTTGAAGGAGTCTCAAGAGCATCACCCTCGAGTTGAAATCTTCTGCTCGTACCATCAGTCGCGAGAGATTCAGAGTGTCCTCACGATTTCTTAGTTTGTGAGAGTTGAGCTTTTCAATCTCATCCTCTAACTGCATATGAAAGGAGGAAGGATTAAAATAAAACTTATTTCTTAGAAACACCTTCTGCCAGATTGCTCCTCTCACATTTAATCTTGACACATTACATCATTACACATTAGCAAAACATGACTTACAGCAATATCTTCAAAGTATATCCTCTTCTCCTCTCTCTTTCTCCTATCCCTCTCTTCTTTTCTCCTCTCTTCGTCTTTCTCTTCCTTAGTCTTCTCATCTGGTGATTCACCCAACCAGCCACGGCAGACTGAAGTCCCACAGTAACATTTTTGTGGTTCTCGGCTAAAAAGAAAAGAAATGGAGAAAGTTTGTCCATATATCAAAATATTCTGGCATATATGCTTACTAATTATAAACTTTGTCCAAAAACTTTAATGATACATATACAAGGATAAAACTATGGAATACATGCAGGTACTAATAAAAATACTATATAAAGAGGAAAAGGAGTAGGAGGAGGAGGAAAAAAAGGAAGACCAAGCTTTGGAGGAGGAATATGATTTGGAAGAGGAGGAGGAAGAAAAGGAGAAGGAAGAAAAAGGGTTAAGAGGAGGAGGAGGAGGAGGACATAGAGTAGAATAAAGAGGGAGAAAAGAGGTAGAGTAAGAGGAGGGGGAGGAGGAAGAGGAGGTAGAGTAAGTGGAAGAGGAGGTAGAGTAAGTGGAGGAGGAGGTAGAGTAAGTGGAGGAGGAAGAGGAGGTAGAGTTAGTGGAGGAGGAGGAGGAGGAGGAGGAGGAGGAGGAGGAGGAGGAGGAGGAGGAGGAGGAGGAGGAGGAGGAGGAGGAGGAGGAGGAGGAGGAGGAGGGGCAAGGAGAATGGAGGGGGAGGTAGAGTAAGAGGAGGGAGGAAGGAGGAGATAGACTAAGAGAAAGGGGAGAAGGAAAAGGAGGAAGAGGAGGAGGAGGAAAAGGTGGAGGAGGAGGAAGAGAGGAAGGAGGAAGAGAGGAAGGAGAAGGAGGAAGAGGGAGAGAGGAAAGAGGAGGGAGGAGGGAGGAGGGAGGAGGGAGGAGGGGGGAGGGAGAAGGGAGGAGGGAGAAGGGAGGAGGGAGGAGGGAGGAAAGAGGAAGGAGGGAGGAAGGAAGAGGCAGAGTAAAAGTAGAATATGGACGAGGATGAGGAGAAGTAGAAAGAGGAGGAAAATTAGAAAGAGGAGGAGGAAGAGTAGAAAGAGGAGGAGGAAGAGTAGAAAGAGGAGGAGGAAGAGTAGAAAGAGGAGGAGGAAGAGTAGAAAGAGGAGGAGGAAGAGTAGAAAGAGGAGGAGGAAGAGTAGAAAGAGGAGGAGGAAGAGTAGAAAGAGGAGGAGGAAGAGTAGAAAGAGGAAGAGGAAGAGTAGAAAGAGGAGGAGGAAGAGTAGAAAGAGGAGGAAGAAGAGTAGAAAGAGCAGGAAGAGTAGAAAGAGCAGGAAGAGTAGAAAGAGCAGGAAGGGTAGAAAGAGGAAGAGGATGAGAAAAAAGAGGAGAAGTAGAAAGAGGAAGAGGATGAGTAAAAAGAGGAGAAGTAGAAAGAGGAAGAGTAGGAGGAGGAGGAATAGGAGGAATAGGAGGAATAGGAGGAGGAAGAGTAGGAGGAAGAAGAGGAGGGAAAGGAGATAGAGGAGGAAGAGGGGGGAAAGGAGATAGGGGAGGAAGATGAGGGAGAGAGGAAGGAGGAGGCAGAGGAGGAAGACAAAGGAGAGAGGAAGGAGGAGGTAGAGGAGGAAGACGAGGGAGAGAGGAAGGAGGAGGTAGAGGGAGAGAGGAAGGAGGAAGAGGGAGAGCGGAAAGAGGAGGTAGAGGGAGAGAGGAAGGAGGAAGAAGAGGGAGAGAGGAAGGAGGTAGAGGGAGAGAGGAAGGGGGAAGAAGAGGGAGAGAGGAAGGGGGAAGAAGAGGGAGAGAGGAAGGAGGAAGTAGAGGGAGAGAGGAAGGGGGAAGAAGAGGGAGAGAGGAAGGGGGAAGAAGAGGGAGAGAGGAAGGAGGAAGAAGGAGGAAGGGGGAAGAAGAGGGAGAGAGGAAGGGGGAAGAAGAGGGAGAGAGGAAGGAGGAAGAAGGAGGAAGAAGAGGGAGAGAGGAAGGAGGAAGAAGAGGGAGAGACGAAGGAGGAAGGTGGAAGAAGGAGAGAGGAAGGAGGAAGGAGGAGAAGGAGGGAGGAAGGAGGAAGGAGGAAGAAGGAAAGAGGAAGGAGGAAGGAGGAAGAAGAGGGAGAGAAGAAGGAGGAAGGAGGAAGAAGAGGGAGAGAGGAAGGAGGAAGGAGGAAGAAGAGGGAGAGAGGAAGAAAGAAAGAGGAAGAGGGAGAGAGGAAGGAGGAAGGAGGAAGAAGAGGGAGAGAGGAAGGAGGAAGGAGGAAGAAGAGGGAGAGAGGAAGGAGGAAGGAAGAAAACAAAGGAGAGAAGAAGGAGGAGGAAGGAGAGAAGAAGGAGGAGGAAGGAGGAAGGAGGTGGAGGAAGGAGGAGGAGGAGAAAAGGGAGAGAGAAAGAAAGAAAACAAGTAAACTAAAAGTAAGGAGTTAGAAAGGTGGAGGATGTAACAGAGGAAGGAAAACCAGATTAAGACATCAGAGATAATCTACATTCATTCAAACATTCAAAGGAAACCATTTCTAAAACAAAGGCATGCTGTTCAGAAGCTTAATCCTTACCCATAGCGCTCAAGACGGTAGTCAAAATTGATCTCCTCCCCTGCTTCAATGTCCTTGTTTGTGAAAAAGCCAATGCGCAATTCCCCATTTACCGTCCACTGGAATAAATAATTTTTTTCTTCAAAAATTAATTTCAGGTGCATTCCAAAACCCCTCGGTGCAAATTCATCATTTCTAATCTACAAAAACATATCTTGGAATCATAGCTATATCCCAGAAGTTCCTACCTTCTGCGTCTCAGCATTGGGATCGCATGAATGGTTGATGAATCTGGAGATATTTCCCTTACGGGTGGCATCAATGAAGAGGTCCGGCTTCAGTGCCATGAAGTAGAAATGGGGGTTCTGCCCTCGGGAATAATCCTTCCGTCTTCTCTTGAACTCCTTGGTGTCCAGCACCTCCCCAACATACTCCATGATAAATGTCCCCCTAAAGAGAGAGGGATGTGCCATTTGTGAAAATTCATATACATTTATAAAGCACATTTCTTACAATCTACTGTGATTCGAAAGAAAATTATAAACAGGTTTTGAGTATCTTGGGACCCCTGACATTCAATAATTTCACTCATTCCCACCAATTCCAAAAAAATATTATTGGAAACTTTTTAAAGCAACAATAATAAACTTTGTAAAATGAAATCAAAAGCCATTCATACACCATAATCAGGTTTAAACTATGATTAATAACTTATGGGGATTTGTTACAGAAGGTATATATCTCCTCACTTCCAACTGGTACATCACTATGGTGCAAGGCTGCATGTTTTTCTAGTAATACATGCATAGTATCCTGTATTCTGTGAATGGAATGCCCTTGTCAGTAATGAAGCCTGTGATTAGCTCATGATACTTTACATTTATTTTCATCGACATCTAATATCAGCCATTAAAATTAAGTTAAAAAGTTTGGAAACATTACAATGTTTTTGCCCAATGCCAATATTATTGCTTGAAATATGTGGTGTTTAACTTAAAAGAGAGCACTTGGAACTGGCAAAACTGCCAACTTTAGCACAATCATGATAACTAAACATTGATGCCAATGTTTACTCTCAAATCATTTTTTTGAATACAAAATGTGTTTGTAAAGATATACAAGTTTTTGTAAAACACATTATTTTCAGAAGGTAAAATAGGAATCACATTATATCATCAGTAAATGTCAATCATAAGGTTTTCTCACCTAATTCCTTGTTTCTGTGTGGCTTCCTTATGGAATTTAAGGATAACAAATTATCCAACTGCTTAATAGGACTTGTAAGAGTTCCAGAATGCATACTCAGGGCACACAGAGTGATCCCCATAAGACAATATCAAGATTTGTAAAGAACATTAGGTCAGAAATTTTTGACAGGTCAGAGATAGCATTACAGAGAACTGTTTACTAAATCCTACGATCCAGGTGACCTGACCATGCTGTCATGGAAAAATTTGGGTTGAGACCCAGGTGACATTGACATGCAGTCATTAGACAAAATGCTCGCAGGCTGGGCGAGGCTAACTTGCTATCACAAGTGAAGGTGATGGTGACAGAAAAGACTCATCAGAAGTGCACAAACCTCTTGGAGTGTAATTAGACTCATCTGGCATTTAGAAGAGAGATTTTGCATTATTCCCGTCAATAAACAAATTTGGAATGTGATGTGAGTCAGCCAAGACTGGAAGAGTGACGGCTTCAAGATAGACGTCATTTCCATGCTAAACACCATATTCCTGGCTGCTGTGATTGGTGTGCAGGTTGTATTATGGAAAATTTTAAGTAACGAAAAAATAAAATATATAACAAATAACAAAATACTCTTCTTTTTTTCTTGCACTGTGATGATATGGAATCTGTGCAAGGAAAATAATCTATCACCATCCAGATAAAGCAAATCAAAAGACAAATATGGACATCAGAAAATGGCAAAAGTTTATGCAAAATAACTTGGCAAAAGGGGAGGCACAGAGTCTTGTCACTGCTCACAACTGTTAATGCGCCCCTGGCCTATGCGCTGTACACCTGGCCGAGTGGCCACTTAACCAGTTTGATCTAGTTGCATCACAGAA
>NC_091556.1:36224983-36229983 GCF_042767895.1 Penaeus vannamei | reverse complement strand
CTTATCCTCACTGACCTGGGTTCTCGTGTGATCTTCCCCTGGCTTGCACTCATCTTGTTCTTCAGACTTCACTGTTACTTCTTCCTCAGTAGAGCTTTCAGGTTTTTCTTTGCTTTTCCCCTTTGTTACTTTCCTCTCATCAGCAGGAGCATTTTGTGACTCTGAATCTGAACCCTTCACAGAATATTTGTACAATTCAGTATTTGTTATTTCTTCCTTACATTTACTATCACTATCTGATGAAGAAGTTCTCAGTTGCTCCTCACTCTTCTTCATTCTCTTGGAGATCCTTGATGGAGAATTGCTTGCCGAACGCAAAGTGCGAGACACTGCAATATTCCTGGGTAGTGCTTCCTCAGTTTTGGGCTGTTTCAGCAATTCACACCCAGAATTGAGATCGGACTTCATCTTGGAGCCTTTGGCATCCTCTTTTGATGAAGAGTTAGAGGTGTCATTTTTTGTGGAAGAGCTAGATTCCTTGCCTTCAGAAGATGATTCTATTTCATCCTTCCCCAACATCTGTTTGCTCGAAGCGCCACTTCCTGAGCTATCTATGTCTTTCACAATGGATTTTGAATCAGCACCTATAGATGTACCAGTGGTTCTCTTTGTCTGACTTTTACCAACCTTAGAACTCTCACCCAGACTGTCTGCTTCTACTGACTGAGCTCCACCCTTCTTGGGAGCACCAACTTGAGGATTGGCAAGCAAGGGGAGAGGTATGTCAGCAACACAAGGAGACAAGACTTTATCAGTTGTCACCCTCACTGAAGCACAATTCATGCTCTCGCTTGCTTTCTCCACATTTGGCACATTGTCCTTTGGCACTTCCAGTTCCTTCTCTGTTCTTTTTCTCTTTTTGCTGACATCATGTACATCCTTGATCTCATCCATTCGCTTCCGCTTCTGGCTGTCATCATCTTCCGAGGTCTGAGAACTGGAAGAACTTCCAACAACTTCTCTTCTCTTCTTTGACTTAGGGGAGCCTATGGCTGAGGATTCCAGGTTCAGAACTTCAGAATCTTTCTCCTTGTTTTTATCATCATCACTACTCCTACTCCTCTTGACCTTTGGTCTCCTCTCAACCTCATCATCACATTTTTCTTTGGGATCTTGTTTTAATCTGTCATCCATGACAGAAGAGGAACTTTCACAAGGATTTAAAACTGCCTCACTACTGTGCTTGCCTGAAGGTTCAGGCACCACTACACTTGTCTCTCTTGCTTTCTTTTCTGGCACAGTGGCACTAACAAGCCCTTTACCTAAACCTTCTTTTGGGATCTGGTTGGAGCTGCGGCCCCTTCGTCTGGACGGTAAGGAACTATCACTGTCTGTGGAGTCTGTGCTGTCCTGATGAATCAGTCTCTTCCTTCCTCGCTGAGATTTGGTTGCCTTCCCCACTTTCAGCTCAGCCACTTTGCTCTCTCTGCCAACTTCTATCCTGGCATCCTCTTCAGCACCCAACAAAGATGGACTGCTATCCTGAAGCCTGGGGTCTTGAACATCTGGATTATTTACACTGATTTGGGTGACTTTATCATGAGATATATCAACAGGACATGATAAATGTTTTGAACCTACACTTGCGTGGATTTTAGGTGAAATTTGTGAACACTCTTCTGGTACTACATCACCGTTTACTAGGCTTTCATTCGCTTTATCTTTAACACACAAATGATCATTTTCTTTTGGTTCACACTTAGTTCTATCTACAGTAACTTCCATAAGTTCCATTTTGTCAATACTCTCTGGAACACTTCCACTTGCCACTTTCTCATCACTCCTTAATGTAGCAATTTCAAATTTACTTTGGTTTTCTATTACAGGTTTACTATCACTACTGTCACATAAACTAACATTCCCACCTTTCCCTTGGACACTATCCACCCCAGTACTTGAGGTTTTATCACTAGGCCCTTCGTGTCCTAGTCTGCAATCAACACTATCCTCATCTACTGATACCAGTCCCTCGCCTGCCAACCGTTCCATACATCCCTTGTCCACACTCGCCGGGTCTCTTTCCTCAATGGCAGTTTGGGTGTTGTCTTCCCTTTCTCCACTTCCACTCCTGCTCTTCCCCTTTCTCCTGCCCCGCTTCTTGACATCCTTGATTGGTACCTCTTCCCCATCCTCCTTCCTAATGTTGCTCTTACTGTTTTTCTCACTTTTCTCTCTTTTCTCACTCTCAGAGTCTATTTCCAGCCCATTAACAAGACCATGGTCCTCTGATTCCTGCACATCATGCTGATCTTTCTTCAAGGGATGTTCAACATGGCCCACTGACAAGGGTGCATCTGTCTGGGGATCTAGAGTCTTCTCCAGCCTATCCTCCTCACCTTCCAGGGAATCTTCACTCCGACTCTCCCTCTTCTTCGCTCCTTTCCTTGGGCGACCTACTGGTGAAGGAGAAGTGGCAGTGGAGGAAGCCTCGGGCGTGGCTAGTCCAGTAACGATCTTCTTGAAGCATCCGTCCAGCTCATCATCCGCAAATCTTGAATTTGGTTTGCGAGCTCTCGAGGAGCGCCGGACAGGGACGTTGCCATCCCCTGCCTCCCCATTCATCATGGCTTCTAGCACAAAGCCATCAACCGCAGGAATCTCACCATGTGTGCCCTTCCTTAACCTTCAGAAAGATAAATCAAGAATTAACGTCATGTATATATTAAAATGAAATCCAATATACCCAAAAGTACAAAAAAAATACACAAAAACTTATGGAGTTAAAAACTGTAATATAAAAAAATCTTCAGAAGAGACATTTAAGAAACAATTTACAGCAATTTCATCAATTTCACTTCTCTACTCCTGAAAAGAGTATGGACACACTTGGCAGAGACTAAGTCCTCAACTCCACGCCACAAAATTTATTTATCACTCTAAGTTGCCGTGACTGCAAGTGCCCAGGGGGGAGGGTTGATGAGGGGCTATACCCCCCCAACACCCCTCCTGGGAAGCATTGTCTTTACATCAGTATGCACAGTAAGATTGAGCTGAAACTCAAGAGCTTCGAGTGGACTTAGGTTGAGAGCAGCCTTTTCCGCAATCTTTGACCTTCATCAGTGGCATTACCATTTGTGTCTGCAGATTATTTCTTGTAGCAAGGACTGCAACTATTTGCCCTTTACAAGAATATCATATTCATTTAGCCCTAACTTAGCGAGTCTATAACATAAAGATTAACCAAAAAAAAAATAAAAGGAGAAGAGAAAAACATTCCAGATTATTTTTCACTTTCATACCAAAATGAAATCCTTGTAAGACAAAAAGTAATTGCCTTTGAAATAAAAACTGCAACAGACACTAAAAAACACCAAACATAATCACTTCATAATATCTCTTCTACAGGATCTTCATATGTATTACTACACATTTTTATCATTAAAATTTAAAAAACATGAAGCTCTCAATATCTTTGACAATAAATAAGCTAACCAACCATCAGATATACAGAAAGAAACTGATCTGTTTACTAAAATTTGTACACTGAGAGAAATCAAAATAAACCTCTTGATATACACTACAAAGATGGTAATTACCAAAAAAGACCTGCATGACAGCTTGTAGGACTCCTTGATTTACTGTGTAATGAAGTCTAAAAGCAAGCTCTACTTTCCCTGAATACATATTGGAGATTTGTTGGTCTCTGCCAGAGCAACAATGGCATGGAAGGCAGGACAATCTCTTCATGCAATAATACTAACTTTTGGCTCACAATTAATCTACAAATAGGTTTCAATACCTTTAACTCCGTTTAATTTACTTCTTGTTGTGATTTCAGTCATCTTCCATCCATACCTAAGTCCCACTTAGATAAAAAAAAAGAACAAAATTCTCCTAACACTATACTTGGAACTGGTAAACATTTGAAATAAACCTACAGCAGCTTTGATTATTTTTTTCTGTGCAATTAAACTGGTTGTAGTCTACCTAAATTCACCTGAACCATGCTGGGATCTGTGAAAGATGACCTACAATTAAGTCTAGTACAATGGAGGCACAATATCATGCAATCCACACTTTGCACTTCAAGTTATCAAGATCATCCATATTCATAAAATATTTTAGACTGGTTTCTTAATTAATGACAAATCACCAAGATGTAGAAGCTCAAAATCACCAGAGTATACTTGGTGGAGATTTACTGGCCTCTGCAGAGTACCACCAGGTTCTGAGACTGCTGGCCAGTGGCAAATGTGAGGACGTCTTTTAAATATCTATCCAGAAATTTTTTGATGATTTGGATCCAAGGAAATTAAATAGCATTATTCTTCCTCTGCTCCATGTAGTATAAAAACTTCCTTCTTGGAAAACCACATACCAATATGCCACAAAATCATTAAACTTTCCAATTCACCTTTTCAATTTTTTTCCCCTATACATAAACATGGTCACTTATGAACTAAGAGATTATACTAAGTAAAATATGAGCTTTCCTTTTTTCAAATACTATTAGTCTGATGTTGCAATCAACATGCAGTGGCATCATCAATATATATCAATACTACCAGTGCACCAGCATATCAACTGACTCGGGTCATTCTTTAATATTCGGTATTTGATTTCTGTGCAGGTAACTTTAGCAAATAATTCACACTTAGTGAAATCAATGGAAATCTTAATTAGTTTGAAGCCAATAATCTTGGAGATATAACAAGCATATACAATGTTTATGAATAGTCCATTGCAATATCTTAGTACTTTAGATTAGTTTAATCTAAGATAAATCTGCATCATTATATAAGATGTGCAAAACTTATCATCCTGAGTGAGCACATGGTAAGAAAAACAATGAACACTGTAAGTATAGGGAAAAAAACAACAAGCAAATTATCCTCTGCTAAGCTGCATGTTGTCAAGTCACCCTCAAACTTCAGGATAAAAAGTTCCCTCCAACATACACAGAAGAGGGTATGTCACAGACCTTTGTTCAATGCCAAGGGAAGCAGCTATCACAGTCCCTAACCTACAGCAAGGAGGTATGACATGGGCAGGCAGAGGAA
>NC_091556.1:36192483-36217483 GCF_042767895.1 Penaeus vannamei | reverse complement strand
TCAATTCTGGGCACTGTATCATTGCTGTTTCCTTAGTAACCCTTTACAATATTCAGTAACCGGACAACACTAGTCACGTAAGTTTGGTATTCACGCAGCCAGAGATATGCAAAGGCCTCTTCGTAAAAATGCAAATGTCTAGCAGTATTTTTTTATTATTATTATTATTTGCCCCCCCCCCTTTTCCCTCTGGTTTTCTTGGTAATACGTCTATCTTCGAGCTGTTCCTCACTGAGAATGTTGAAACAAATCCTAGGCCATAGTTATTTCATTCCTTGATTTATGGATTTTATTTCTGAAAACCTCTGACAGGCGGTCGCAAAACAAAAATAGGAGTAATTGGGTGTTTTGACTTTTTTAAACGTTTATCAAATCTGGAAACGTGATAGGCGTTAAAAATAAATGTATACCGATGGCAAAGCTTCACGTCTAGAATCAGCAATGTTGATGTCCCTAGGCAGGAATGATCTTTGAGAGAACCGATACCATATTGTGCTTGAGACAAACGGCAGATACCATCGACTGTGGAGATTTCTATTGGTATAACTGAATAGAAACACAGGACATCGGAATCAAATCGTATCAGATCAGGTGCGGCGGGAAAAAGTCGATTTCTCGATTATTTCCATTTTTGAAAATCGGGAAAAACAAGTGCGGCGGATCCGTAAACCAAGAAATAAAATAATTGTCACCCTGTTTTAATAACTAACCCAAGTGCAGAATGAAAAAAAGGAAATTCCTCTTTCGAGACTTCTGTTGAGGTATCTTTCCCGTTCATCTCAACCGTTTTATTGAGATCAGTGATTTCAGTTTCATTCATTCTCGTTTCAGATTTATATTTACTTGAAAAGTTCAATATCTTATGTGTCGTTATTGTTATTATTCTCAGTATTCTTCATATTGTTATCGTTATCATTATTACTATTAATTTTATTATCACTTCCGTTTTTATCATTTCAATGTTTATATCAATAGCGGTACCATTATGATTATAATGATTATCATCACTATTATTATCATTATCTAATCGCCATCACCATCATGATTGTTATCATTATCATTGTTATTATAATCATTTTTATTTGTTATTATCATAATCAAAATCATTATCATTATTATCACTATTACCATTTGTAAATTATTACTATCATCGTTCTTGTTATATTTTAAATGAAAGTGTGTATATATCAAATTAATATTTGACTGTCTATATATATATATATATATATATATATATATATATATATATATATATATATATATATATATATATATATACAGTGAACCCTCGCTATAACGCGGTTCACCTTTCGCGCTCTCGCTGCTTGTGCATTGTGTTCTGCATTCTGATTGACTAAACAGTCTCTCCGCTTCTTCCTGTGTCAATAACGTTACGGCTTAATATGTACGTGTACGTAAAACAGCTTGCCAAATTTGTTTGCAAATTTTTTCTAAAACCCATGAAGCCTTCAGTTCATATTGATGATTAAAATTATTATTTTACAGTACAGTAGTTATTTATAAAAAAACGTTTATACAATACTTTTGTTTAAAAAATTCTTGGGCTTGTAAAAAGGTTTTGTTCTTTGGTTTCAGTGTATTGTAGAGTATTTCATTGTATAATGATTGTAAAAAAAAATAAAGGTTACTACTTCACAGATTTCGCCTATCACGGGTTCTTTTTGGAACGTAACCCCAGCGAAAAACGAGGGTTCACTGTATATATATATATATATATATATATATATATATATATATATATATATATATGTATATATATATATAATTCATATATATCATATGTATATGTAATATACATATATGTTGTATTGAGAATTTTTCATAGACGAAATAAAGTATATTCTTCCTTAATTATTGCTGCCAATTTGCCAAGAACAATTCTAGTACAAATGATGAATATGATACTTTGGTATCACTGTCAACACTCAGGATTTTAGATTTTAAGGAAACCCCAAGAAAACCCAATTTTTACTTACCTAATTTTAGTGTGGGTAGCATGACAAAAGTCTAAAGGCTTATGCGATGGCTTGCATTTATTCTTCTGTTGAATGTGTGCCAAAGGTACAAAGGGCAAACAAAACAATATCAACCAATTTATTTTCTTCTATAACAATATAATAATAAACACTACCAATTTAATCAAATACTAAGTTAACTCTACACCTTCCCTTACTCTACTAACTATAAACCAATAATAATAAAAGAGATAAATATAATAAAAAGCTGAGATGGGATCAACCCATCCCCCCATTATCTCTGTACCTTTCTGTTATTTACCTAAGTGGAGAAATAATCTTCCCTTTCATTTTACAATTTTCCTTCCATTCGTAACTCATTCCTTGGCACAGTTGGAATTGTCTCCTTCGACTAATTCTGTTGTATCCACACCTCCACAAAAAAAAATAATAAAAAAATAAATAAATAAACCAAATATGTAAAATTTGGCTGGCAAATGATGGTGTGTTGCTCTCGCCACAAATTTTCCTCAATCTCTTTCTCTCTCTGCATGTGGGACGAGAGCAAGGAAGCTGTCTGAGTTACCACAATTCAAAAGAAACCATCATATCAATACACTTACTGAGCATAACAATCTTCAATATCTGGATATAATAATATTTCTAATTTCTAAACATATCTTCGCGTGAGAGAGCAAGGGCGCCACCTGACAAAAGACGGTGGCCATATCCACTGCATACTCGCACCCCTCCATTGAACTGTTAACATTTAAACAAACCTACCATTTATAGATAATTATTATATTCTAATCTACTAATTACTGCATTTAATTTTACTATATTGATATGCCTGGAATATGTAAATGTGTAAATAAACATTTCACTGGAGTTTGGCAGTACTGCATGGTCCAGACATTTTTACAATTGTATTCCGTGCAACTTTCAAAGGTCGATCTAGACATGGGTCCCCCTCTGGAAAATATCAATATGTCAAAATTGAATGCACTTACTAAAAGAAATATTTCACAGCATCATGGTACAAAGGCATTAATCACATAGAAAAAAAGAAAAAAAATATATAGATATCCAAAACCCATAATTGAGAGAATAATCAATATACATGAAGTAAATAGAAGCATCCATCAATAATATTATATCAGTAAAATATGCCATTTTCATGCTAAATCATTAAACATCTAAATACGTGACTATAATATGGCAATGGACAACTTATAGCACACTTGGTGGTGACACTAGCTCAGTCCAGAAAGCTCCTTAAACAATATTCACTAATTCTGCCTTGCTTACTACTGTTTCAATCTGCCAAAGTATTTTTCTAAAGAAAACTTTATTTTCAATCTCTTTCTAGAATCACTTTTTCAATGCACAGATTTTCTACCTAAGTTAACCATATCACATTTTCAACTGCGTCAATTTGACCATAGAACATTCCCCTATAAGCTTGGTGTCAAGCAGAGGTGTAGAAGAGTAGCTATTTTGCTTCCCTAACCGGCAACATTGGTATTTTTTCTGGTCAAATTTTATTGTATCCATATCTCAAAATAATAAATAAAAAAGCAAATAAAGAAAAAGAAAAAATTATGGGCATTGGCTGGCCAATTATGTAGTGCTGTTCTCCACACGAAATTTCCCCAACCTCTTTCTCTCTGAGAGTGGGACTAGAACAAGGACACCGTCTGAGTTACCATAATTTTATACATATGAATTCAACAAATACATAAATTCACTTATAAACCATTACAACCTTCAATAACTATAATTTACTCTATAAGCATTTTTTGGGTGGGTTAGCAATTGGTCAAGACATCTTTACAATTATAGCCAATGCACCTTTCAAATGTCGAATCAATATCGACCTTATAGCATACTGCACAGCATGCCACGTTCTCCGAGTCCACACCACATGGCGTGAGACAAACGGCCTGCTTGTGCCCGCTGGCCAGATACAAGGGTGACCGACCTTGACCCAACCTCACACCCTCGGCGAGCCTGCCCTTGGCAGAGTAGGTCTCGCTCTCACTCACTCATTCACTCACCATGCACCGAGCTGACCTGATACCAAGTCAGAACCCAACCCTCGTGCTCACGGACCTTCCCGACGTCACCTGTGGCAAGCTGACCGACACGCTACCTTCCAAGCTACCACCGAGCACAGTTTACTTACGTCGTGACGCACTTTAATAAACGGCTAAAGAAGACTGTGGCGTGTTTCCCTGACCCTGCCATTCAGTATAGTGGGATTCTTGATAACTGAATTAGAGAAGGTGGCCGAGCAATATAGCATACTGCATAGCATGCCACATGGTCCGAGTCCACATCACATGGACAGACCATGTGGTCCGCATCCACCGCATGACGCATGAGACACAGCATGGTGACCGACCTTGACCCGACCTCACATCCACGGTGAGCCTGCCCTTAGCAGGGTAGGTCTCGCTCTCACTTACTCACTGCTCAGCACACACTGAGCTGATCCGCTGACACCCTCCACGGCAGCTGCCCTTCCCGGGGCCAGGCTGGAGAGTTCCACTTAGCACCGCTAGTTATATTTTGTTCCTCGCATCGTGTTATTATTATCATGTGTTCTTTCCATTCGTGTGTTATTATTAAGTGTACAGCCATATCGGTGTATCACTACTGCCCACCAGTATTCAATCATCCATATAGGAGGTTAGCGCCTCTTATAGACCTCGACAATATATATATATATATACATATATATATACATATATATACATATATATATATATATATATATATATATATATATATATATATATATATATATATATATATATATATATATGCGCGCGTGTGTGTGTGTGTATGTGTGTGTGTCTGTTATACAGATATATATATATATTTTTTTTTGATACTTGCATCTTAGGACAGAATACTTGAGATACATGACTCCACCGACAATGCTTTCTAGTCCTATTAGCACAAATACACTAAGTGTATCCTCAGTGTATGTACCCGAAATTCGATTTGGTGTATCTCATAATTCAATTTTCGTCCAGCTGCCCGACATGTTCCTCTGCATGACCTGGAATAATATCGCACTGATCAGTTTTTGTGAAATCTTGCCCGTGGAATGTATAATGTGTATAATATATTTCATTTTTGTGTCTATTTTCTATTCATTTAGAACTATATTCATTATAACGAAGGGTTACAAATGTATACAGTAGTCACCTATTCCTTATCATCAACAATTGACGTCCAAAGAACACCAGTATATATTATGAAATAATAAGAGAAATAATGGGTTTTCTTTAGTTCCGCAGTAAAGTCTTTTCGCGATTTTGATATAAAGTAAAATCAATATATTTAGCTTTTCAACGTTTAGCGGGTACTATTCATGTGTCACATTCACATCCCTCATCAGTAACCTTTATATCATTCCCCTTTCGGGTATAGGCTTCTCCCTTTTCATGTTAAGGGGGAAACATTGCATAGCTGGCTGAACCCATCTAGCTTGGCCTCACTAGATCATATTAACACGCAAGCCAGCTCGCCACATCAAGGTATACCTTCTGAACAGGAGCATTTCCATGAAGCTTCAATGAACGTGTATTTGTTCATTCATAACTTGGGTATTGTGATTTGCGAAAACGATACACTATGGACTTGGGATAGTTCTCTTTTTCCAGAACGTTTATATGTTCTGATTTTTTGTAATAATGTTTCTGTGTATGGGAAAATCAATGAATGAACAATAAATTTATCATTGGACATGAGTGGTTATTCCTAACAATAAAATGCAATTTATTCATTTAAGAAATAATTCCATGGCCAGCCTCTAATACCTGAATGAAACATTAGTGTCTTTTAATGCACCACCAATATGACAATACAATTCAGTAAAGGCAGAACAACACTGAGCTGAAGATGAGATCAAAACGGTTACTGTATATTTAAAAATCCCATCAAACAGTGTATGCAAGAGTACTTATTGATCTTTTAACCCCTTTGAAATAATGCAGAAAATAAGCAGACTCAATTGTTTTGGTTGCGATGTCGGTTAGTCACTTGTCAAAATGTTCAAGCGTCAAAAAGGCACTACATATTTCAGGCTCGTCCATTGTTGCCAGACGAACTATAATTATCTTATAAATTGGATGATTGTGCATAATAGACACGATACGTATCATGCACGGAAAGTCCAGCATATTCTTGAATGTACATTACAAGATACGAATAATTCGGTAATTTAGTACTGTAACAGAATGTGGTAAATTTTCCGAAATGTTAAGATGAAATTTTGAAACAGCTGTTTGTTTAGTTTCACCTACTGTTATCAACATTATTTTATTTTGCAATGATCTGCGATGAAACCGACGTTATCTAATAGAACATCAGATAACACAGACTGATTGTTGTTTTATCTTCCCTTTCTGTTTATTTGCTCACATACTGAATGGTTGTTGAACACCGTATTTTTTCGTCGATCTTATGCCAGAGACCAGCACGAGCACGTTGCAGACTGAAAACGTCTGAATCAGCGGTAAAACAAAAAGCAACACAAAATAAATAATGAAAAGCCCGCTAGTTCTAATCGTCCACTGAATCTCCCAGGTAGCACAGCACCTCAGATCGTAAGACTCGGTGCAGTTTATGAAGGCAAATAGAGCTGTACCACAAATCTCACAACACAGGATGGATCAAATGATATGTTAGGCGTGTCTGATGGCCAAGGATGATTTTATTCACCATGACTTCTAGACCATAGAATTACGTACCCAAATTAGTATTGCCTGTGACACATAAATTAATGTAATAATAACTGTGGTAAATTATTCTAATAGTTCTTTAGGCAATTTGATTCGCATTTGTCTCACTGCTCCTCCATCAGCAGAAGTTTAGCAACACCAGTGGTTTCTAAAATCATTGCACTCACAACCCCTTTTTTCAAACCCTAAACACGCGCGGCCTCCCTGCCGTCAGCTGTTTCAGTTTTACACAGTTCTCTGGGAAAGAGAAGGTAGGATGGATTTATATCTAATACTTCACCGGGTTATAATGCGTGTTTCAGGTCCCTAAGATCCCAAGGCAACCATATGTGGCCTACACAGGATCATCGATATATGGTGGCCTGTGTTTTCCATAGTCTTTAATGGGTATAAAAATTGTTTTTCGGGTAAGATATTCTTTTCGACACAATTCATTCCGATCTCTCTCTTTCTCTCTCCACACAAACATACACGCACGCACGCACGCACGCACACATATATGTATGTATGTATATATATGTATATATATATATATATATATATATATATGTCTATATGTATGTCTGTATATAGAAGTAGATATATGTATGTATATAGAAGTATATATATGTATGTATGTAAGTATATATATATATATATATATATATATATATATATATATATATATATGCGTGTGTATGTGTGTGTGTGTGAAGATAAGTAGATATATTATGTATATGCTATTATATAAAGACACACACCTGTGTGTGTGTGTGTTTGTATGTCCCTCTATCTGTCCATCTGTTTACTGTATATTTTGCATGGTGTCCATCTGTTTACTGTATATTTTGCATGGTGTCCATCTGTTTACTGTATATTTTGCATGGTCAATCCGTGAAACGAAGGGAGAGAGAGAGAAAGAAAAAGAGGAGAGAGGGGGGGATGAGAGAGAGGGAGAGGGAGAAGGAGAGAGAGAGGGAGGAAGAAGGAGAAAGAGGGAGAGGGAGAAGGAGAGAGAGGGAGAGGGAGAAGGAGAGAGAGGGAGATGGAGGAGAGAGAGAGAGAGGGAGAAGGAGAGAGAGAGAGACAGAGGATCATACACAGGCCCGGTAGGTATAACAAAAACGCTATCAAGGACAAGAGAGTATACTGATGTGTACATAACATACATACACATATGCATACTTACATCACATACATGTAATAAGCAGTAATTTCGGTAATACCAACGAGTCTGAATTGAACTGAAGCAACTGTCATGCATATATTTGTCAGCAAGTGTTTCTCTCGGGAAATCTCTCGATCACCTGCCGGTTTCATTTTCAATGTATTTCGAAGAGCACTGCGTGTTTAGCATTCTACCGACGGCCTTCATTCTAGCTGCAAAAAAGAGTCTGTGTTTTCTCACCACTGTCTTCCTTTTAAGTTTGCTGAATATTTTTCTCCTCTCGAACGAAAGAATTTTGTTCTGTGTGCGTTCAATATCGTGCTTGTGGAATGCACATGCTGTTTTAATTTTCCACCATGCAGATGTCGGAAATGTTATTGAATTTGGAATAAAAGGACTGTTCGCTTTTTTTTCTTCTTCTTCTTTTTTCCCTCTCATCTTGGTCCTCATTTTTGTGATAACAATGCACAGAGGAAGAGCCATGAATACTAGCTCCGGTGTGGCAATCAATGGTATATCACTGGAAAAAAAACTGAAATTCTGTGAAGGCGGATGGCGTGGGTGTCAGCTGGGAGAACCGCTACCTTCACATCGACACCGGTAATCACTGGGGGTATTTCCTCGTTGACTCTCACATCATGACAAAAGATAAAAGATACGCTGCAATTTGATAGTATGATCGCACTGCGCCAGAGAGCAAAAAGAAAAGGTGCAACATGCCTGACTAAATTCCGTTCATTTAACTGCACATTCTTGTGGTCTGCCGGATCAGTGATTCCTCTTGACAGCTTTGGATCTAAAAATACTATAGAAGGAAGTATACTCAGTTACACATACATATATATCCAGGCTATATTATGGATTTGAAATTGATAAGATCAAGTGTAAAAAAATATATACTCGGAAGGCAAGAAACGGACGATGGAGGATTCTTGTTTATTCTCGCTCAGGAAGAAATATATATTCTAAAAATAGACGCATTTGGTAAACATGGATAGATTGACCCTCCTTACATTTCTCTCTCTGTCTATGTCTCTCTCTCTCTCTCTCCGTCTCCCCCCCTCTCTCTCTTCTTGTCTCCCCCCCCCCCTCTCTCTCTCTCTTGCACCCTCCCTCTCTCCCTCCCTCCCTCACTGTCTGTCGCTCTCTCTCTCTCTCTCTCTCTCTCTCTCTCTCTATATATATATATATATATATATATATATATATATATATATATATATATATATGTATATATATGTATATATATATATATATATATATATATATATATATATATATATATATATATATATATATTTCTTACCCTTCCTCCTCACCCTCTCTCTCTCTCTCTCTCTCTCTCTCTCTCTCTCTCTCTCTCTCTCTCTCTCTCTCTCTCTCTCTCTCTCTCTCTCTCTCTCTCTCTCTCTCTCTCTCTCTCTCTCTCTCTCTCTCTCTCTCTCTCTCTCTCTCTCTCTCTCTCTCTCTCTCTCTCTCCAACCTAACGTACAAAATTATGTAAAGACAATGCTTTTGTACTAAAAAAGTCATATCTCATATTTTTCTTTCTCTCCCGTTTTTCCGTATAAATGTTTGGTTCTGAAAAGTATTCGCCGAAATGAGGCTAACAAAAACAGAGCAAAATGGACCAAAACCCCTCTATTTTGGATCCTATTTCTGACGGCCTCGAGGTACGTCCAGTGCGTTCAAAAACGGAGAAAAGAGTAAAAGCATGATTATCCTAGTGCATTTTTCCCTGTAAAATCTAATGTTTGGATTGCCATTTTACAAAATAAAATGTCCATGGTTTAGTTTGGAAGCAGCCGTTAACAAAATGACGTCATGTTAGCGAGTACTTTGATCGGAAAATGAAGAGACGGATAAGGTTAGGTTTCCGCGAAATTGTTCTCTTTGTCTTCAACCCAGACTTCGCTTAGGTTAGCCTGGTGTGCATCACATTTACTTAAACTGGACAGAGACAGGTTAAATTAACTTAATTCTTCAGTTATAATGGGACAGTACAAAAACAAAATACAAAATTAGTGGGTTCACTTCATCCAAAGGGCTGGACAGTTCATTTATACGGTGACTATAAATACATACACACACAAACACACACACATACACACACACACACACACACACACACACACACACACACACACACACACACACACACACACACACACACACACACATATATATATATATATATATATATATATATATATATATATATATATATATATATATATACTTTGTGTGTGTGTGTGCATGTATGTATTTATATAATTACACACATTTTTGTAATGGTCTCTAGTAGCCATGTCAATACTTAACTACCAAAAGGAATAAACCCTGAGGAAAAATCTGGAGCTGGAGTCTCTAAGGCAGTTTGTTGATAACTTCAACTATGTTCTGACAACTAATAGCACCGGTGCAAAGTTGTTTGGTCTCTCGCCCTTCCCTTGGAATCATTCAGTGATGTGGAGAGGGGGACCTGCTGCATGGCCAACATCTTGTCTTCCATATCACCCTTGCTCCGGCTTGCTCACTGGAGAGGATGCTCAGCACTTCTGTAAGGTGACGACGCAACACGCTTCTTCTAGCGCCAAATCACGGATCCTGACTTTTCCAGGTGCAGATCCATGGCCATGTGACCAATGGCTACTACAATATATATATATATATATATATATATATATATATGAATATATTAAATGTGAATCAATAAGTGAATGAAAGAGTGGACAGATGTAAAACTAAAGAGAAAATATGCAATACAGAGCATAGTATAAAATTACAGCTATTTTTCAAAGGGATCCAATTTTTACCATATGTGGCTCGGCAGAATGTGCAGACATACATACATACAAATACACACACACACACACACACAGACACACACACACACACACACACACACACACACACACACACACACACACACACACATATATATATATATATATATATATATATATATATATATATATATATATATACTGTTAACAAAGATACACTTTGCAATGGAACACTTTGCAGCTGATTTGGCCGCATCAACTATCTCCATGTGCCTTCGAAAATGTATATGAGAGACCGTGTGTATAACAGTGAATGCCAGCTCTCATACTGCGAAAGCCGCGCCAGGCTACCAGCTCTGTTATCGAATCTCTTTGTTGCGTAACTGCTCTCTTCCGCTGAACGCATGACTTTAACCATTCAAATCTACGTATTTGAGAGTGTCTGTGGGTATTTATGAGTACGCCTGAGTAAGTGTCTCTCCACCCTCCCTCCCTCTCTCTCCCTGTCTCTGTCTGTCTGTCTGTCTGTCTGTCTCTCTCTCTCTCTCTCTCCTCGCGGGGGATGTATAAACCGATAAAAAGAATGAATGAGGATTAGATAAACAAGAAGAACCACGAAGCTCAATTTCAGGCAAACATTTATCTCCGAAATGCTTAGAACCTTAAAAAAAGTGAGACAACAATTTCGAAATGATTTTTTTACTCAATTAAGATAGCAGAAGAGATGGTTCTGAAGCAAGAGTGAATATTCATTGTAAACAATATCACTTTGTCCAAATATTCACGTCATAAAGTTCTAAATGCTATTTATCAATCATCACATATCTTTGTTGTTGTTTTTTCTTCTGGACATATGCAATTTGTGTAATTCGCAACAGTCGACGCGAATTCCTTCCTTTCTTCCTTCACTGTCATAAGAGACGGTCGTGCTTTTCCAGATCTTCCTAAGGTGATTTTTATGTTTCTGTTCAATGATTTCATTTATTTTCATTCGTGTACATGTCTTTTCAACTTCTAGGTTAAAAACACAAAGTGAAAACATAATTGTTTATAAGTATCATTTATAAAATTCACAATATACACTGAAGTATATAAAATATCGATTAGCTTGCTTCCTTTATCAACTTCATATACAACCTTATGTGTACAATACATAATCATAGACATTACCATAAAAAATCCAAAATATCAATTCTGACCTGCGTCCACAGCCCTAAACATGCATGACCAAAGCTATATGAAGGAAAGCTTGATGACGCTGTACCAATTAGTATGATTAATTCATCTAAGTTATCAATAGATGTAACGGATCCCTCGAGAAATCTTGGGTCATTAGCGTAAACCTCAAAGAGACAAATTAAATAAGACATCTTATTCTCGAGTAATTAATGTTAATACTACGAAAAAACGTCATAAGATGCAATACTTTTCAAATATTAATGGATTATGATTTTATTACTTGAAGATTTTCTGGTTTACATTATACATGTCTATCTATCAATCTATCTATGTTCATACATCTACATATATTTTTTTTCTCTCAGAAACGCTTCAATTCCTTATTTTTGTATGTTATCCGCCGGCTTCTGATACTGTTGTCATCATTACCATTCTAATCATGATTATGATATGATGATGTCAGAAGTATTATTGTTATTTTTCTTATCATTATTATTGTTATTATTATCATTATTGTTATTATCATTATTAATGTTATCATTATCATTAATTATATTTTTTATGATTATCGTATAGCTTTGATATCATTATCATTGTTGGTTATTATAATTACTATATTATTATTAGTAGTAGCAGTAGCATCATTATCATCTTAATGATGTCATCATTATCATTTATCATTATCGTAATTATCATTACTATTTTATTACAATTACCATGATCATTATTATTAGTAATCATCACCATCATAATTATCATTATTACCAGTAATCATCACCATCATCATTATCATTATTATTAGTAATCATCACCATCATCATTATCATTATTATTAGTAATCATCACCATCATCATTATTATCATTATTATTATTATTATTGCCATTATTACTATTATCATGATTACCATTGTTGTTGTCATTATCATTATTATTACTCTTATTATAATAATCATTATTGTTCTTGTAATCATTATCGCTACTATCATATCATCATCACTATTACTGCTTTTATCATTCTTTCAATTACCATTATTATTATTATTATTATCGTTATAATCTTTATCATCATTAATATATTATTATGATTGTTTTTCTATATTATCATCATTGTTTTTTATATTATTATTGATGTTTTAATCATTATCATAATGATTATAGTAATAATATCAATCAATGTTACCATTACCCTTATTGTTGTTATTATCTTCATTATCACTATAATAATAATAACAGCAACATCAATAATAATAATAATAACAAAAATAATGGTAATAATGATAACTGTTTCTATCATTACAATTGGCATCACTGTTAGTATCATTACCCTTTTTATAATTTTCATTATCATCACTATCGTCATTAGAATTACTAGTATCAGTATTATTGTATTTTTGTTATTATGATTAATGGTTTTGTTGTTTTTTATTATAGCCATTTTTTATCATCTTCTTCATTACTACCATCATTATCTTTATCATCATATAAATTGTAATAAGATGATAATGATGGTAATGGTAGTAATTACAGTTATGATGATTTTGATAATAACGACAATAATGATGTAAACAATAATCATAATAATGATAACAATTCTCATTGTAACAATAACTGTTATGATTGGTATCGTTATTATTATTACTATCAATATCATTATCATCATTGTCATTATCATCATTGCCATAATTATTATTATCATTATTATCACATTATCATTATAAACAAAATATTTATCTTCATTACTATTATTATTAGTTATATTATTCCTAATCTCATTCGTATTGCTTTTGGCATCATTATTATTAATACCATTATTATCTATATCAGTATCCTGACAACAGGTTACAAAGGAACAAGAAACTTTGTATAATGCAAATTTGTCCCAACAGTTAACTAATGAGATAATTATATTTATAGAAAAATAATTGCGAAGAACAAAAAGAGATGCATGATGTATTGCAAATAAAACGGAAAATTGCCACCGTAGTATGAATAGACAATTAGTACTACCATTAGCGACATTGCATGGCACTGCTTCAAACACACATTGACGTGCGATATATATATATATATATATATATATATATATATATATATATATATATATATATATAGATAGATAGATAGATAGATAGATAGATAGATAGATAGACATAGATATAGATATACTGTATATATATATATATATGTATATATATGTATATATATATATATATTATACATATGTATGTGTATATGTATATATATACATATACACACTTACACACACACACACACACACACACACACACACACACACACACACACACACACACACACACACACACACACACACACACACACACACACACACACACACACACATACACATAAATATATATATATATATATATATATATATATATATATATATATATATATATATATAAAAGACGTAAATAAGAGAAAAACGGTGTTTCTTTACACCCATTTTGACAAGAAACCTGCGCAATCCTCATTATACCGGGTTCACATCTGGTGTTATGGGACTGTATATATTAACACAAGAAAGTGTCATGTACACACAAATTGAATAAAATTGCTTTTTCCTAAGCTCAAGTCTCTTCATTCCAACCCTTCGAGCAATTGTAAGTTATCATTTTTCTTTAAATCTGCAAAAGAACGATATGTAAGAAGTGATAAGTTTTAAAAAAATGTAGTTAAATATTCATTGCATCTATTACGTTTTCTTCACTGTTTTATCTTTCTTTTTTAGTCTGCTAACATGAATATCCATCCTACAAAAATACAAATATGAAAACACACACTAACACTTAACAAGTCCATGAAACACGAAACTAGACCGAAGAACATCCATGAATTTACCTAACCAAACTAACGGCCAAAACTTCCATGGTCGAGATTGCTGTGATGTTAATGTCTTGGCAAGAGTTATTACACACGATCCGCTGCTTGGACGGGTGTTCTAAATGAAACTTAATAGCAGGTGTTTTGGGTTAGTGAATATCTTAAAAGAGACGATGGCCGGCCTGGTTTTTAAAGTAGGTCTGTTGGTCCTCGGTAGTACATCGACCTATAAATCATAAAAACCTATTTGATTATCTATTGGGCTAAGGATATCATGTGGATAAAATCTGGTTTAATTATGTAATGATGATAGATTAAGTGGTAATTACAATAATGTATTCCACCCTATCTTCTCTGCCTGTCGAATATATAAACAATGAATCATCTGAGTAGCAAGAAGTGAAAGTGCAATCATTTTGTGCTAATATTACTTTTACATTACACTTTTTAACAAAGACTAAACACATTCAGTAGTTAATGTTTAATGTTTTAAACAAATTAATGTGCTAGACATCAAAGGTCAAAAAGCACTATTCAGTTGTTAAAGTTATAATAATCATGTTAATCTAAAATACACGAAATTATATTAAGTTTATATATATATAATATATATATATATATATATATATATATATATATATATATATATACATATATATATATATAACCCTATCTTTTCGCCACTATACTTTACTATAGTGCTATAAAACCTTGATGTCTATCACATTTATTTGTTTTAACCATTATATATATATATATATATATATATACATATATATATATATATATATATATATATATATATAACCCTATCTTTTCGCCACTATACTTTACTATAGTGCTATAAAACCTTGAAGTCTATCACATTTATTTGTTTTAACCATTATATATATATATATATATATATATATATATATATATATATATATATATATATATATATTTATATATATATATATATATATATACATATATATATATATAATTTGTAATATAATATATTATATATACATACATGTATATACATAACATACATGTGTGTGTGTGCTACATAAAGTGGTAAAAATTGGATCGCTCTGAAATGTAGCCATAACTTTACTTTATGCCCTGCGTTGTTACATGTTTTCTTTTAAGTTCTGCATCTATCCACTCTCTCTCATTAACCTTTTCAATAACATCTCTATTTACCTTCAACCAGCGCAAAGCCTAAACGATCGGACCTGGAATTCCACACTTCGCGTTCGTCCCAGCAGTTCCTAAAAACCTTCTCTGTCCTAAATGCCTGTTTTAGCCCAGTGTAACGTTCACTCTCTTTTCTAAGTATGCATCTTCGCTCACTTTTACCAATATCACAACACTTGATATTAGATATGAAACTGTAAGCATTTGCTTCAAGAAAAAACAAAACCAAACCCAAAAATAGTAAATGTGTTTATTTAGTACTACATGATGTAGTGTGAAGTGAAGCAGGGTTAATATGTATGTGGCTGAAGTGTGGAGATACCATTGTCACAAACTTCATTAGAATTGAAAATAATGAGAAACCGGTGATTATATCTTTATACTGCATGTGGTATAAATATGAGATAACATTATGCAATAAGTATCCTTAGCCAGAGGCTTGAGGTTTTGTTGTTCTAAAGTTAGCACAATTAATCCCATTAATTTAAAAAAATCACATAATATCTTATTTTCAAAACCAACTAGGTATATATCTGAATGGAAAGGAGCATCATTTTTATGGAAGTGGTGTGGTGGGGATGGCACAAAACCAAGGATCAATGCTGAGCACAACTTCACAGAAATTACCAACACCAATAAACGATATTACTGCCTGCTTTTCGTGGAAATCATAAATCAGTGACTACACTTGTACTAGAGCTACTGGACCTTGTTATTAGAAATATTTCAGTCGTGTTGCTGTTACTTACATATTGCCCTGCGATTCTGACAGACGTTACACGCCAGCAGTAAATGCCAACTGCCATGATGCCTCATGACTTTTACGGCATAAATTTATAGTCCATTTAAACGATCAATGCTGGTAAAGCGATCATATTTTTCTCTAAGGCGTGATATACTAAAATTGTTATTGTACAGTATAAAAATGCACTACATATTTATTGATTAAAACAAGTACTTAATATTGGCATTAAGTTCGATTAACGGATTTTCAACTTAAATGAACGACATAACCAATGGAGGTTTTTCGTTCTTGATAGCCAGTTGATGAATGGACAGAGAACATTTTTCTATAATTCCCAGATGAAATGTAATAGCATTCAGAAGAAACTCCTGACCAGAAAAGTAAAGTAACGGTTTATACATGAATGTAAATAATGAAATTTCAAGAGATCAAGATATATATTTATCAGTAGTTCCATGCTGCCATTTCTTGTTCATAAATATTTTACATCATTTTGGCATTAAAAATGGTAACAAAAAATTATTTTGTCAGGCCTAATCAATCCGAAAGTGTTTGTATTATAGAGGACCACAGACTTACTAGTCTCATGGTAATCCTATTTAGCCATTTTTCAAAAATGTTTCTCTTCTTAAAATACAATTGAATATAATACATGGCGATTATCACTTATTGTATCATAACAGGTAAGCATTTAATGAAGGGGAATTATCATTGGAGTTTGGGAAGCATAATAAAAAACAGAAATCTCTGCTTCGCTCTCGTTTGCTGTCTTCAAGGCAAAGGATAAAAATAGCTTTCTGTCCTTGTTCCCGACGAAGTTTATCTGATATTTATCCTTGCATCTGGAGAAAGGTAAAGAGCCTATCACGATTACCGACATACTGTGATTAAACTCTTCATATTACTTTATGGGAGTTTAACCTCGTGCATCGACAAACGAGGAAGAAATCTTGGTAAACATCCAGCTGTGAGTACCGACCGACCAGTCTGTAACAGGAAATCGTTGTGCATACTGGTCAGGAGACAAAACGGAAAGTTTGTTGTTACAGTTTCATTCGATTGATTATTATACTTTTGGTCATCACAATGGATATGTTAAGAAATCATATGGGAGTACTATCAGAGTTTTATAATTCTTGTCATATCTAACATACGCCCGCAAGCACATAGACACGCGCCACACGCACGCACGCACGCACGCACGCGCGCGCGCACACACACACACACACACACACACACACACACACACACACACACACACACACACACACACACACACACACACACACACACACACACACACACTGTATATATTTGTATTCATCTGTTATATATATTAAATACATTTCAATGCATACATAGTACATACAGATACAAATATACATACAATACTTGTAGATATACTTTACTGGTCTATTTGTATATATATACATGTATTGAAAACAAAAACTTCAATCACCTCATAAAAAAATAGGCAGCAAACAGATATATAATATTCTTTTAAAATATTACACATTGCAACTACACGATAATAATTTTTTTTTTCATCTAACTCGGCCGCATTATCAAATCCATACGTACCTTGATCACAAGATGGCCGCCCACTCTCGATCATGAAATGCCGCTCGATTAATGGTTTGTGGAGAGAATGTCGGTTTTATTCTCCAAAGTGTTGGATCGTCATCTGTTTCAGAACCTAAAAGAAACTGATACTGTTAAGATTGTGAATACTGGCAAAAAGTTACATATTCAAGTATCTGATAAATGAACAGTAGTAACATGTTCCTGGAACACATTTTGCGAGTAGAGAGAATAAAATACGTTGTGTATATTCAAGAATAATATATATTAATATAAATATATTTATATATATAAATATATATATATATATATATAAATATATATATATATAAATAAATATATATATAAAAAATATATATATAAATATATGTATATGTAAATATATATATATATATATATATATATATATATATATATATATATATATATATATATATATATATATATATATATAAATATATGCATATATATATAAATATATGTATATATATATATATATATATATATATATATATATATATATATATATATGTATATATGTATATATATATATATATATATATATATATATATATATATATAAATATATGTATATATATATATATATATAAGTATATATATATATATAAATATATGTATATATATATGTATATATATATATATATATATATATATATATATATATATATATATATATATAAATATATGTATATATATATGTATATATTTATATATATATATATATATATATATATATATATATATACATATATATATAAATATATATATACATATATATAAGTATATATATAAAAAAAAAAATATATATATATAAATATATATATATATATATATATATATATATATATATATATATATATATATATGTGTGTGTGTGTGTGTGTGTGTGTGTGTGTGTGTGTGTGTGTGTGTGTGTGTGTGTGTGTGTGTATGTATATATCATCAGTCGATTAATGTTGAATCATGAAAAGGGCTCACTGATCTCATGAAATCTTTGGATTCCACTTAGTCAAACATTGTTAACTGATATGAATAAGGTACATAATATCTGAGTAATAGCTTCAATACAAGAAGATAAAAGTAACAGTACAAAAGATATTTGTATTATCATTACTAGTATAAACTGGTTCATGAAATCCTACCCATTTACGATAACAATATAGTGAATGTACGACTCACCCACCAGTTTTATTCCCTTTAAGATACAAATGCGGGAATAATCCTAATTGAATTGTTCAGTAGGAAATCAAAATATGTCAAATCTATATAAAATCTGTTATCTCACCAACAGATCAAATATTTCCATGGCTTCTTGAAATGAGTATTTCGCCGTCAGTCAGAGGCATATTTGGCATTATTTTCATGCTATATGTTTGCCTCTTGCATTCACGAAGCAGTGAGTTGAAATACATTTTTTTCCTCCATCCTTCTTACTATTTTAGATATTTTCTTTTAAATGTAAGAGTTCATATTAATTATTTATCAAAACTAGTTTGACCAGTTATGCATTTCATAAGTATGGTCTTTTTTTTAGTAATAGATAACTGAAGCTGCAGACTTGGCAACAATCACAAGCTAACAGTTGCCAAACACCTCTTTGTAACTTATTCTCTACAGTAGTTACTTTTTCAGTTTTCCTCGATAGTTTTACAGTAATTAATAACTCGTTCTACAATTACATTTGATATTTAACAAGGTTATTTTTTGTACTTGATTTTTTGGAAAAGTTTGCTTTGTTCTGTATCTAGAACGAAGTTGGGAAGATACATTACTCATTGAATACATAAAACCACAATAAAGCAATTGAATATACTTTTGTAACTTCTTTTTTATATTTTTGGGCAACATTCATCATTCTTTCCTACATGTTCATGTCAGTCATCACATCATGAAAATCGTAAGAATTCACATATGTACTGTTTAGATAAGGAAAATAAACATGCTAAAAACTTAGATTAAAAATATTTATTATCATCACTCACTCTAGAAGACAAGAAATAGTAGCTTCCTCTTTGGGAAATCTTGGCGACCAATCACATCCAAACAAAGATTTGTACACTTTACATGAGAGGTAAACACAAGAAAGTTCTTGGGGAGAAGTGTTGATATGCAAGGTTCAAGCTTGGCTCTTACAAATCTCCAAATTAGATAGTAATGTTCCCTTTTTTAACAACAGAAAAAATAGTATATGGAGGTTGTGAGCCTAGACTCATCCCCTTGATATGGACTGCAGACTGTAGCCTGTGAGATTCTTAAATTTTCTGTTTTCTTGGTAGGCAATACATGTATTCTGTATCATTACAAAGGAGTGTCAATCACATGCTTCTTCAGTAAGAAATATCTCACTATACAACATATTCCTTATTGAAAACCTTAGATACAAAATCATTAATCACATTTTTTGGTTAAACTCTGGATTATTCGGTGGAATGTTTATCAAGCAGGCATCTCAACCAATCAATATGCAGGGATATTTCAACAATAACAAGGGTGCTGATACCAAGAAAACTAAGCTGTGTCTGAGAGGATGAACATTACAGAGACTTTGCACAGAGAGTAGAATCAATTCCAAGAGTAATTAATAAAGTGTACAAGTTTAAAACTCAATTTAGTACAATTTTAAAAGATATTTGGGTTATATAAAAAATATAAACCACAGTTAAGGAAATAAAAACTGAAAAGCTCTCTCTTTGCAAACCTCCTTGCATATTGCTTACATTTTGATTTGAAAGAAACTGAATGAGATGACAATACTACTCCTTGGGCAATTTGTACAAAGATACAAGTAACTGTTTCCATGAAATCATGAAAAAAGTAGGATAACAACTTCATACACCCTGCCAGTCTACCATATAATATTAATATGAAGTCAGTCCTTATGGTATAAAAACTAATGAAATGCCTTTGAGTTTCAGTATAGTATGAGCAAAAAATAGAACCCTAAATGAATGATCAAGGTCAGACCAACGAAAGCCATCATATACAAAATTATATAAACAATTTTCTCAGACGAGATATTTCACATAACAATCAGTGAACCTTTGGAAACATTATGAAACACTTGAGAGACCAGCCTTGTCTACCTACAATGGGACATGCTTAGTTCTCTCACTTGAACAATGAATAGTTATAAAAAAAAGTTTCTTTCATATATAATAAAATGCACACAAGATATTACCTCAAACAAATAAATAAGTATGCACCCTAATTTATGCAAGAAATACCACTACCAAATAATGAATATGCATGGGACATAACCCATACCCTGAAATATTGCTAGTGTAGGCCAAGTACCATACTTAAAAGTTATATCACTACAAATATACACATACAACATAAAGGTTCACTTGTTGAAACACTCTCTCTAAGATCCTCCTCACATCCATGCCCAAGTATAATAAATACTTAACAGGGATTAACATGCACTTCAAACATTCAATCATGAAAACGTTATAAAGGAACAACTACCATCTCTCATGATAAGCACAATAATTGAAGGTCTAAGTATCATTCATCTTCATGAAACCATATCAAAATACTCAGGGCCTTGTATACCTATTTTGCAAAAATGGTTATACAACTGAAAAGAATGTAATAACCTTGTAACTTTGACCAAAACATTGGTCCCTATTGATTTTTTGTTAAAATAATATAAAAAGTTACAAAGCATTTACAGCATGTGCACCACTGTAGGTATGAAAACTGGTAAGAAACACAAGTACCTGGGTACATGAAGACTGTTGTCCTTTAAACCTTAACCTTACAGCTTCATTTGGAAGTGTAATTATTATTATTTTTTTTTACAGTCTGATCTGAGCTTTGTCCCCCAGGGAAGATTGTGTGCCACTCCATGACTGGCTGGGTACTATCACTTCAGTCTTTCAGAGTTCACAGTTTACAAGAGAATTAAAATTAAAACTCCAAATAGATAACTCACCCTCAAAACCCCAAATCACAAAGGCAGCCCAGTATCAAAGTTGTCTTACATAACAAACTATAAAAAAAATTATTTGGTCAGCTATCTACTAATGAAAATCAAAGAGAGCATTGAAATTCCAAATTGAATAAATAAGCTTCAATGATGCACTGCCAACTTTTCCCATTTGTAATACTTGTTGCCCCCCTTCAAGTCCACCACTCTTACTACCAAAATATCTTCGCTACACCAGTTGTGAGCCTTCCCATTGAGGCTACCTATAATGGCTACTCTCCAATTCCTGAAGATACCTTTTCCGCTTATATGGGGGAGGGGGAGGGGGTGCTACTTCGTAAAAAAAGAGAATCTAAAGTGTTTTTAACATCTGGGCTACTGACTGATTGCTGGACTCTTCTTGTCAGCGTCCTGGGGTTGTCGCGCGGGGTCGGGCCAGGGACCTCCGGGGCCAGTGGTCATCGGCGAGTTATTGAATGGCGTAGGTCCGGCAGGTCCGGGTCCTCCAGGTCCAGGTCCTCCTGGCCCTGCCCCTTGGGGACCTCCGCCACTACCGCTGTCCTCCACGTTGGCCGTGTCGTACTGGGTGTTCTCCAAGCGTGTGATAAGTCGCTCATCTTCATCACCAAATTCACCGCCCATCAGGGACGGCTCTCCAACCACCATCACGTCCTGCTAACACACACACCACACACCTCAGTATGCACGTAACTTAAGACTTACATTAATAGTAGTTCCCCATTCAAGAATATATCAATTTACTCTAAATGACTAGTGAGTTTATATCAAAAACAAAAAGATTTTGACAGCAAACACTTCCATAATGATTATTTCAAAAACTACAAAATAGATAATATGGCAAGTTTGAGTTTCTTGTAAAAAATAAAAGAAAAAACACTGTTCCAGTGCTTGTTTTTAATTTAGCCATACAGTACATATATATATGCATGCATACATGCGTGCTTTCACTCACTTGCTCAATCCAAACAAACAAATGGGGGAAAAAAAAAAAAAAAAACCCTGCCTCTCTCTATCTCTCTCTTTCTTACTCTATCTTGACTGATAAATAAACACATATGTACACACATACACATACATACATACATACATACATACATACATACACACACACACACAACATATACTCGAATGCATATGATGTCCATATATATGCATATGTACATAAAACATATATACATAGTGCACATGCTTACATACATACACACATACACACAGACTTACATATGCACTCATTTATAGAACTTAAACCAACAAAAAATGTATGTGCATGTTTACACAAGCACGCATACACATGCATGCATGCACACACACACACGCACGCACACGCACACTTCCTCTCTCTCTCTCTCACATGACACACACACACTCTCTCACACTCACACAAACACACAAACACACACATACACACACACACACACACACACACACACACACACACACACATATGCACGCATGCATGCGCGCGCGCGCGCGCGCACACACACACACACACACACACACACACACACACACACACACACACACATATAAGGCACACACACACACGCATGAACATCAACAGAAACATACAAAAACACACATAAATTCAGGCAAAAGTACATGCATATGCATACATACTGTATATGTGTATGAACAAATGTGAGAAAAATACAATCTACTATACATTTAGACTGAATTAATAACAATAATAATGATGATAATAATAATAATAATAATAATAATAATAATAATAATAATAATAATAAAATAAACAAAAGAACAGTCATAAATATAAAGAAAAAAATAAATAAAGTGATCAATGTGCTTTACAGTGCCAAAATATAACTTCTAGAATCTTCTTTTGCTAAGACACATAATTCTCTGTTAGATGTTGATGCAAAAAATATTATCTAAACACACTAGCCGAAAAAATCTTCAACACCACCACTCATGTTCGAATTTAATTAACCATCAGTACTCCACAAAGAATTAACATGTCTTACCAATGAAATAATGGTGATTAACACTGTATTGTTATTATCAGACCACTCAAGACCATCTGGAGAGAGGGAAAAGGTAGCTCAGGGAGGAAAAGAGAGGGATATAGAGAGAAGAGAAGAGAGAAAAAGTAAGGGTTAGTGAGAGTAGATGGGGAAGAGAGGGAGTGAGAGAGACAAGGAGGGAGAAAGGAGAGTAGCATGGAGGGAGGGAGAAGAGGGAGAGGGGGAGAAAGCTAGATTGGGGAGGGAGGAAGAGAAGGTAGGGAAGGGGAGAGGGAAGGGAGGGAGAGGGAGAGGGAGAGGGAGAGGGAGAGGGAGAGGAAGGTAGGAAGGGAGGGAGGAAGGGAGGGAGGGAGGGAGGGAGGGAGGGAGGGAGAGAGAGAGAGAGAGAGAGAGAGAGAGAGAGAGAGAGAGAGAGAGAGAGAGAGAGAGAGAGAGAGAGAGAGAGAGAGAGAGAGAGAGAGAGAGAGAGAGAGAGAGAGAGAGAGAGAGAGAGAGAGAGAAAGGGGGTGGGGAGAGGAGCAGCAGACAGAAATAAAGAGGAAAGGGAGAAGGAGAGGGGAGAAAAAGAGATTCTTTAATCATTCTAGGCATATCAATTTCATTAGTTCCAAGGCACAAAGTCCCCACACAGGAGGTAGATCAGTAACAATCCTATCTCCCAAGCCATGCCTCATCATTCTGATTTCCTATCTCCTTTCTCCCTCCATCTCTCTCCCGTCTCCCCCTCCCACCATCCTCCGTTCATTGGTAAGATGGTGGCCCCTCCAACTAATTTACATTGAAATGGATTCAGCCCAATTCCCATTGAAACTTGTACCACAGGGTCTTTTCTGAGTTAGAATTCAAATCA
>NC_091556.1:36177347-36182347 GCF_042767895.1 Penaeus vannamei | reverse complement strand
CAAAGGTTTTTTGTTCATTCGGAGACTGACCAACAGCAGCTGAACCCGCATGGGCGCGAACTCCCGTCAACTATATAATGCTGACACTTATACGCAATAAATGTATTCATAAAGTTGGCAAGGCAATTTCCCTTTACTGTTCGTTTTCTACAGCAAGCAATTTTCCTTAACTGCCACATGCTTGCTGCCCCCTTCTACGTGGCGCTGCCGACGCTGACAAATAATAATAAGTAAATAACACTATAAAAAGCAAATGAAACCACCTAACGAACGATACTTGGTAACATTAATTATCTAAATCATTTTGTTTAAAAAATATACATTGCACATTTCAGCCCTCGCAACAGAACGCTTTTTGTTATTATCTACAATACAGAATCTTGACAACAATATCCGAAGATATTTACTGATGATGAAACAATCCCAAATCAAGGCTATCACCTTCACTCAAAGGATAAGCAAGAAATAAACAAACAAAACAAGCAACAAGCGCCAATGTTCGCAAGGGCGACGCAACGGCAGCACCGGCAACGACATCGGCAACAACAACGACCATAAATCCGGCACTGGGCAACGACCAGTCATAAATCCTGCAAAGTTCCATCTCGCCTCCTCTGGCCGGGGAACCGAAGTGATCATTTAGCAGTCGTATGCCATTATATAGTCCTCGCTCCTCGCACATCCAGGGTGGAAGTTTCCTAATCAATGGTGGTGGGGGAGGCGGCAAACAAAGGCTTCTCAATTATTCACAGGTGGAGCGGCGGCGGCGGCGTCGGCGGCGGTGGCCCGTCCCGCTGTTGGTGTGCCCGGTGTCACTCCCACGACGGGGAGGATCACGGCGCCCACCTGGATTCACTATCAGCTCCGAGGTGGGGTGGGGGGGTCGCACGGTGGGGGAGGGGAAAGGGTAGAGAGGGCGAGAAGGGGGAATGGAGAGAGGAAGCGAGGGAGGGAGGGCGAGAGGGCGAGAGGGCGAGAGGGCGAGGAAGAGGTAGAAGGAAGAGGAGAGGGAGGGAGAGAGGGAGGGAGGGAGGGAGGGAGGGAGGGAAGAAGAGAGAGAGAGAGAGAGAGAGAGAGAGAGAGAGAGAGAGAGAGAGAGAGAGAGAGAGAGAGAGAGAGAGAGAGAGAGAGAGAGAGAGAGAGAGAGAGGAATTGCTAACCATACATGAATACATCTATCTGTGGATAAATGCTCACATGTACTATACCGTACACGCAGGCAATATACATATACGTGCACTGCAGTACCCATTTTCGTGTGTGCACGAACAGGACCGCCTAGCCCTAGAGCGTGGTCCGGGCGCCCGAATGTCTACGCCCGATGGTGATCTGGCGGGAGAGCAATTTAGAGGAAAAAAGAAAACAGTGAGCGTTACGCTACATCCCCGAGAAAACAGCAGTAACAGGCGCTGCTGTCACGGGTTTGTTTCCCTGGCGGCCACATATCCCCCCACCCCCACCTCCGGTCCTCGGTCCCTGGAAAAAGGGTCCATCTTTTCATCTCCTCTCTCCCTCTCGCTCTCTTCTGTGTAACTAACGAGATAAATGCATGAATAATTTCACCGTTGACTGAAATGTCATCAAACAGGAAGAGGACTCGAAAAGGTTAGCCGCGTTGCACGGCCCGCAACGCCCACGACTACCACGGCAACTACGACTTGCGACGTCCTTGGCGGTGCTCGCTGGGATGCAGTAGAAGAAAAAGGGAGAAAATGAAAATGACAGGCTGGAGGAAGATGGCGCAGGCGTGCAACTGGTCTTGCAAAGAAAAGTGAATGTGAAGAGATACATACATGTGTTAAGACTCGAGCGAAGCCTCTGTCCTTTAACTATCCCACTCGCTCTCGCGCGCTCGCACTACCATACTTTTCTCATCCGCTCACCCTGGCCGGCGGGGCGCACGATCTTTGCCTGCGTGGGATTCTCGGCTTATTCACTACAGTTTCAACCGTACTTTCTCAAGACCAACGTGTGGGAAGGGCAACAGAAGGGGAGGAGGGGAAAGATGGTGACGGAGGTGGCTTATGATAAAGATGATGAGGATGGCGGTTATCACTATTACTATAATGGTGATGGAGATAAGTCAGAGGAGATGCAAACGGAGAAGGAGGAAGAGGTGGAAGAGGTGGAGGAGGAGGAAGAGAAGAGGAGGAGGAGGAAGAAGAAGAGGTGAAGGAGGAAGAAAAGATGGAGGAGGAGGAAGAGGAGGAGGTGATGGTGGATAAGGGGGAAGATGACTCTTCCGCTGGTGAAACATCAGAAGACCCTTGACATCCCGTCACGGAGCGATACCCAAACGGACACTCCTCTGACAGCTTGCAAGACGAGCTTGTCCTCAGCACGCTCTTTGTTTACATTACGGCTGTTGACCTGCGGAGGAGGCGATCCGCTCCTCCTGAGCGTCGCTGTGGCGCCCTTCCAGCCCCGCGAATTGAACGTGCACTGCATAAATCCTTAACAAACAAAAAATACGCGTCGCCCTATTCCCGCGCTGACCACAGTCCGCACATTCCGCGGCCCCGGCCTCCCAAGGCTCCCATCAGAGCCTCCATCAGCCTTCCCGACGGAGAGAGGAGGCGGGGAGGCGAAAACAAAGGACGGCTGAGGCAAGTGCAAAGATGTGCACAGCAAGACGGGGCAGCTGATAAGCCCATTACCATGAGAAAACGACACTAGCAGTCCCTGCCGCCCGGCCGTGATTGGCGTTTGGCACTCCCGTGATTACCCGCGTGGCACCGCCTCATGCCGTCCTTGTCCGCGGATCAAAGGGATACGCAAACAGGTGACACCGGAGCTCACCTGTCGCGTGATGCCCCTCGTGCCACTCGAGGCTAATTTTCCAGTCCAGCTCCCCTGCAGGACGGCAGCGCATCACCGCTCCCTTCCATCCTAGCTCTTTTTATATCCTTCCATCCTCCTGGAACTCTTTCACTCTACCCGTTTCGTTCACTCCATTCGAACGCCCAGCGGACCCGCCGGAGAGCGCGCCCAAACGCCGCCCGCCCACCTCCCTCCTCGCCACCTTGTTGCCCTAATCACCGTTTCTTCCCGCCGTTTCCCCGAAGTTCCCCAAGTGAGATTAATCCCCGCGGAAGCCCCGTGACTGAGCGGCGCTGGAGGAACGTGAGCCAGGTGGCGGCGAGGGCGAGGGAGAGCGTGTCCTCCGTCCCTCCGTCCTCCCTCCCTCCCACCCTCCGTCCCGTGGCCCTCCTCCCTCCTCCTACCACCTCCCTTCGCCTCCGTCTCTGCCGGGACGCTCGGCCTCACCTCGCCCCGGGAACCCGCCGAAGTTCAACACGCTCACTTCCTTTCGCCGTGATCACGCTGCAGTACATGCTGCTCGGGATGCACGGATGTTGGGGGATGGCTCGCTGGTGCAAATACTGATGGACGAGTCACCGTAATGGTGTGTGTGTGTGTGTGTGTGTGTGTGTGTGTGTGTGTGTGTGTGTGTGTGTGTGTGTGTGTGTGTGTGTGTGTGTGTGTGTGTGTGTGATCAAAATCACATTAGGTCTTCTCGTCCGGGCAAAGGGTTTGTCGGTAAAATAACGAAACAGAAAAGAAGAAAAAGCGATCGATGAGCCAAATTTTCACATCTCAATAATTTATAAGAAGTTCTGTATATGAGCGAACGAACAAGAGAGAGAGAGAGAGAGAGAGAGAGAGAGAGAGAGAGAGAGAGAGAGAGAGAGAGAGAGAGAGAGAGAGAGAGAGAGAGAAATGAAAGCTAGAAAGAAAGAGAGAATGAGAAATCCTGTTGATATGTGTTAATGAGTGTGTATATCAAACTTTGTTTACGTGTATGTGTACATAAGTATGCCCATATACACACGCAAGTATACACGCACACGTCAATATGCTTTTACTTTCCTGAACCATAATCCTAGGGGTAGGCATTTTTCGTGTACCCAACCAGATCTCGTATGTTTGGGAAAAGACGGCTTACTGCTTATGAGCCGAGAGTACACGAGGCTGTCAGCGTGGTACAGTGTAGCACGGTCGCCTCCACCAAACATACACAGACACACACACACGTTAACAAAGGAAGTTGGAAAGGCACATACGAAGAGGGGGGCTGGGGGAACCCGACAATAAACTTGGGGGAAAGAGAGGAGGGAGAGGGGGAGAGGCTAAGGGGGGGCGGGGGTTGGGAGGGGAGGACGAGAGGGGAGAACAGCGATACCACCGACAGGGTTCGAATCGTTTCGAGACAAAAATAACGACTGTTCTCGCTAGTCGCTCCTTCTAACTTACAGACATAACTCAAAATACTTTATAATCGACGCTAACACCGCGAAAAAGACTCTGGAGGCCCACACTTCCCACGGGCGAATCGAAATACCACAGCTAATATCCATGCGCGTCTTTAGCAACACTGGCGGCGAGAAAACCCCCGACGTAGCACACAACCCCGCTAACTCGAACGCGCTACACCTGTCCGATCTCGATACAACGAAACGGAGCGGCCACCTTGGAGCCTGGAAGCACAGCAGCGAACATTCCGCCTTCAGGAGCCGCCCTTCCTCCGCAGGGGCGAGCGAAGCGGGTGTCACTAGCGCGGGCGACGCTGTAGGCCGAGCACCAGCGCCGGTAAAGTTGTGTTAGGAACTAAGTCAGATTCTTCTCTTGTATGTGCTGAAGAAATTAATTGTTGCACGATTGTGATCCACGTGAATTTGGATCCGAAGCCTACATCGGCCGATCCGAGAGCGAGTCGCAAGCGCAGCGCCGGCCAGGGGGGAAGCAGTTATTGTGAACAGTAATATTAGATCCCCCCGACTTCCCTCCCTCCCGTTGTGCCCCTCTCCCTCCCCGCCCTCCCTCCCGCTGCTCCTCCATCGCGCTTCCCCGATATACATACGTACAGACGGGTGGACACTGAAACACACGTGAATGTACACACAGGGAGATGGGTCTGAGGAAGAGGGATGGAGCCACAAAATGGATGTTACTGACAGACAAATATAGACTAAAAGATACAGATGGGAAGAGAAAACATG
>NC_091556.1:36167347-36174847 GCF_042767895.1 Penaeus vannamei | reverse complement strand
AGCATCAATGGGAATATGTAACGACCAACCTGAACAACATGAACATGTAAAGAACAAAAAGGCCCGACCGACCGAAGACATGCTCCTCGCAATTATTAAACCGGGTACTGGACAAGGGGTCTCCAATCAATAGAGAAAGAAGGACAGGCCCACAGTTGAAACAAGCCACGCACACACGCACTCAAGAACATGCACGGACGGACGGAAAACACCACACGCACTCGCATATGCAGATGCAGGCACCCCCTCCCTCCTCACACACACGCATACGCACGTATACACACACATAGCCAGACGGACTTACATACATGCAGATTAAGTACCGCGCACTCGAGGAGACTTGCATAGGAATCACGACGAAGAAATCAAGGATAGCAAGACTCCTTGCCAGGCACCGGAGGGCCAGTGATAGATATGCGAAGGTGAGAGAGGGAACGAGAGATAAAAGGACAAGGAGGTAGAGAAAGAGAGAGAAGAGAAATGGGAGGAAGGGGGGAAGGAGGAGCCAGGGCCCGGGAGGAACGGGTGGAAGGATAGATGGGAGACCCTCGCTCGCCAAGAGCGTGATCGTGCAAGAATTTCGATGACATACGTTGCGTGATCGCACGAGGTTAACCGAACTGGAGTGGAAGATGGAAAAGAAAGGGAGGAATGGAAAATGCAGCATTTCAAGAAGGACGCCAGAAAAGCGACTGACCTTGTTAAAAGAATGGCAAGGTGACCTTTAGCGCTGCAACATGCAAAAAAGCTCAAGCAGAGCATCGCATCCTTTCTAATCCTGCCGATGGGAGCCTGGCCGCCGCCAAGCTAATTAAATGCAATCGCACACACAATATAATCACCCTAATCAGCGTGTGTACGTCAGTAATAGAGAGAGTTAATTAAAAAGCTAACCAGCACAACCAGATCTCCGCCTCGCCAACGTCTCAAAACAGACGCGGGAACAAATCTATATCGCAAGATCTCATGCACACATGCACACGAAAGACAGACAGACGTGCATGCTGATTATACGCCCTTCACCCACGCCACGGAAGGACACGCAGGGGCTGGAGTGGCGTTTAAAGGGCTAATAAGGATACTGATGGAGGCGGAGAGGGTGATGGATTTATGGCAACGAGAGCGGGGCGAGGACGAACGGAGTAAACTCGTTTGCAAGAGGGAGAGAGGCTCAGTAGCGGGGAGACAGGGCCAGGCAAGGACCTTTGCGCCTGACCCGGGCCAAGCAAGGAATGTGTCCTCACGGATGCTTGCAGGATGTAAGTTTGCGGCTGCCGTGGTGTATCGGAGCGCGGCTCATCTGTTGACGTTAGAGATGCATTGCTATATCGGGCCACGACACCACACGCACACGTAGACTGCAGTGTATGACGTCCCCCTCTCTCTCGTACACCACATAAATACATCTACACATAAATACATATATGCGTGCGTGTGAGTAATTATGTAACTAGTATTATTTGTATAAATATATATGTAAAACAGGTGTATGTGTATGTGTATGTATATATATATATATATATATATATATATATATATATATATATATATATATATATATATATATATATATATATATATATATATATATATACACACACACACATAGAAAACACAGGAACACGTGCTTGCACTTACATAATTGGCAGCGGATGCTGCCTGTCCATGTGCCTCTCGCAAGGCAGGCAGCATGGCATCGCAAGGTCTGAGCAATTGGAGGGCTGGTGGGGTGGGGAGGCCTCCCAGGGTCGTGGGGTTCATCCACTCCACTTGCAGCCACGAAACACCAACACCGCCAGAAGTAAGTCGGGTGATCCTCTCAGAATCCCCCTACACCCTACCCGACTCACGATGGGTGCTCGCCAGCCAATGCAACCGCAAAACGAGAGCACAAGGCATACAGACATCACACGACCGGCATTCGTGTTAAAGAGTCGTCAATGCCCTGTCCGTCCACGCTCTCCTCAAACTCGAACCTATTCCTCTTTGCCAAGTAGATAACAAGTGCCCCCCCCCCCTCCATCACCAGCTGAGACCCGTACCCTCCTCGGTCGGGTCTCCTGTATCTGGCTCAACATTACAGCCACTGCTACCAAATGCGGTATCACAATATACAAATGTAAAAAAGAATAATCATGTATCACAACGTTTCTACATTTATGTCTGCCTTTTTAATAATGATCATCATAAACGTCACTAACATCAAATCATTAATTGAATTGTTTTGTTTCTTTGTCCGTTTTGTATTTGATTGTAGGGAAAGGAGGAAGAGAGTGGGAAAGAATAAAAGAAAAAAGAAAGAAAGGGGGCATAGGCAGTGGCTGAGGGTGAGAGAAGCGGATAAGAAGGGGGTGGTAGGAAGGGAGAGGGAGAGAAACAGAGAGAGCAGGATAAAAAAAGGGGGAAAGGGAGGGAAGGCGAGAGGTAGGACGAGTGTCTCCCGTCAAAAACTACACAACATAAAGACGGCTGAGCAATCCCCTCCTCCGACCAGACAAAATAGCTCTTCCCCGGTAGGGTTCATGAGCGAAACTCTGCGCGCTTCGATGCCGGGAGGAAAGCGGCCGAAACGCAAGGACATGGCCGAAAGGAAAGGGAAGGGAAGGGGGAAAGGGGAAGGAGGGGAAGAAGCCCCTTCCCTCGCACCCCCGCCCCCATCCTCCCCTCCGAGACCACGCACACGAACGCTACGATACAGTGAATGGAGGGGAAATTCGGCGGGCCGTCCGGTCGATATTTCCTGGAGATCTCGTGGCAGGCCTATATGTCTCCCCTCTAGCACCAGCCCCCCCCTTCCCTCTCTCTACTCCCCTCCCCCCACTCGAACGCCACGGCCTATATATCCTCCTCCTCCTCCGCTGCTGCTTGCCCTCGACGCCGGGACGATGGGGACAGGCACACCCGCCCTCCCGGAGCCGCCGCCGAGGGAGTAGGTGCCCGAGGATTAGGTCCGGTGCACTCGAACGGATCAAGCCTGTCTGCGGGGGTTCGGGCGGCGACGCTGACCCGGAAACGGAACGGAAGAAGTCGCTCGGCGGTGTCCGCGTCGGGGACTCGTGGTAAACCGGTTGTGAATAAAAACAACGAAGGGAAGGAGATGAAAGCAAACGGATTCGTAAATTTCATGCTCAAACTTTCGTCACTATAACGACAGCATGCATTCTAATACTTGGCGTGGCGGTATACCTCCCGCTCGACAGTATACTCTCATGCTGACTACCAACGGGATGCCCTCACACTGACTCTCCACCGATATACTCCCAACCCTCGCGCATCCATACCTGAAGTCTGAAGGGAACTTCGGGCGAGAGAAATAGGGATGATTAATGAAAAAGGGCAAGGGAGAGGAGGCAGTATCGAGGGGGAGAGGGAGGAAAGAGGGAAGGAGGAAGCGGGATGTGAAAAGAACGAAAGAAACAGAGAGGGAGAGGGAGGGAGAGTGAGGTAGAGGGAGGGAGGGGGGAGAGAGAGTGGGGTAGAGGGAGGGAGGGAGGGAGAGTGGGGTAGAGGGAGGGAGGGAGGGAGGAGAGTGGGGTAGAGGGAGGAAGGGAGGGAGTGGGGTAGAGGGAGGGAGTGAGGGAAAGGGAGGGAGTGAGGGAGAGAGGGGGAGGGAGGGAAAGGGAGCGAGGGGGAGGGAGGGAAAGGGAGCGGAGGGAGGGAGGGAAAGGGAGCGAAGGGGAGGGAAAGGGAGCGGAGGGGAGGGAGGAAAGGGGAGCGAGGGAGGGAGGGAGGGAAGGAGAGTGAGAGAGAGATGCCGGAGGAGGATAGGAGAGAGAAAGAGAGAGAGATGCCGGAGGAGGATAGGAGAGAGAGAAAAAAAAGGGGGGTGATGGAGAACAAAAAGAAGAAAAAAATACCAAAGAGCCAAAGAGAACAGAGACCCAATGGAAAGAAAAGGGAGAATGTGTTTTTTCCCTACGGACGGCGGCGCACGCTAGAAGAGGAGGGAAAGAAAGGCAGATGCATAGATCCGATGAGAGAGAAAGAGAAGAGCGAGAAGAGTGGAGGAAAGAGAGGGGAGCAGCGGATGATTGGTTCTGTGAATCAAGAGTTGTGTGGTGGAGGGGGGGTCGGATACTGGGGCGAGAGGGGAGGGGGAGGGGGAGAGGGAGAGAGTGGGGGAAAGAAGAGGGAAAACAGAAGAAAGGGGATGGGGGGACAGGGGAGGAGGGGAGGAGGGAGAGGCGAGGAAAAGAGATGAGGGAGCAGCGACAGATGTGAACATGTGGGACAGTGTTAAGATTTAGCCGCACATGTTATCGTCACGCCATCACGCCATTCTTCTTGTGTCTGTGATTTTCAGGCTAGACATGCTGGTTTTATGAAAATAAATGCTACTTACAAACATATATGCATATATGAACAAGCTATCTCTTCTCTTTCTTTCTTTCGTTCACTCTCTCTCTCTCTCTCTCTCTCTCTCTCTCTCTCTCTCTCTCTCTCTCTCTCTCTCTCTCTCTGTCTCTCTCTCTCTCTCTCTCTCTCTCTCTCTCATTCATACTTATATATCTACCGATCTCTTTATCTCTTCATCTACCGATCTAATCTACACGAAAAATATTTCCATATCCACATATAAAAAAGTATTGCTGCATCCGAACATCTCCGTGAATTTTTCCCTTATATTGTAACAAAGAATGCAACAGCACATGTGACGGGAAAGCTATTTATGTATCGCGACCCGGTCCAATCTCTTTTATTTTATTCAATTTATCTCATTTTTTTCCCCTCTCTTCCTTCCTTGTTCGGCAAAGCGTGATCTGCACCCGCCTTCCCCCCTACACACGCGCCTTGTTGAATGCTAACCTCGTTATCAATCGCTCTTATCTCCGTATCTCGAAGCACGTCACGGCTCTCACCCGAATGACGCCCATCCCTCTTGTTTTTCCTCGCCATCGCCAACCCGCGCGGATCTTGATTCCCCTTAAAGAGTCTGGGTCTGGCAGCCGGCTCACCCCTGACCTCTGTTATTTAAATGCTCGCGGGGAGGAGGACACGGAGGCGATGACGGCGCCGACAGCACAGCCCTCGCCAGCAGAGCCTTCCGCGCTCACCCCCTTCTGTCGAACCGTGTGTTGGCATGGGGTACTCAGAGGCCAAGACAGGAAGGAAGGAAGGGTGGAGAAAGGGAGGAAGGAAGGAAGGAAAGAAGGGGAAGACTGCATCGAAGAAGGAAGGAATGAAGGGAGGAAGGAAGGAAGGAAGGAAGGAAGGAAGGAAGGAAGGAAGGAAGGAAGGAAGGAAGGGAGGGAGGAAGGAAGGAAGGAAGGAAGGGAGGGAGGATGGAAGGAAGGAAAGAAGGGGAAGACTCTATCGAAGGAGAGGCAAGCACATCACAAGAAAAGAGAAAAGGAGGAGAGAAAATAGTTGTGTGGAGGAAAGCTGAAGAGAGGTGACAGCTGGTGAGGAGGAAAACAACGCATAAAAAAACGGAATCTATCGTCCATCACCCATACCTCCCAACCTTGCGCGTCTCCTTCCTCCTTGTTCCGCGCATAAATTCCGGACATAACGCCTCACACGATCGAGTCCTTCTGCTTTATCACTCCCCAATCAACATGCAGGATCACACACGCAGACAATTGCAGCCGAAACATACAAATTCAGCAACGATTATATATATAAAAAAAATAAAAAAAACAGCAGCAGTAGCAGCACATCCGGGCTTCGGAACATTAATATTCAGCACCATCAGCTGGCACGGCGTAAAAAGTTTCCTGGCAGACAGATAACTGAGGCACGACGGCAAGGCTTGCGTCATCGCTTTACGACGCCAGGACCAGGATATTACCGCCAGTACACACGCAAAAGCACACGCACACGCTGACTCCCATTAGCACACTCTCAGATCACAGGGAGGGAGGGTACGCAGTGCCACGTGACCCGGGCACACTAAAAGGCTGATAATCTACTTCCTTTATTCGACTCTGAGGCGGTGGTATTTTTATGCAGGATGTTGTTCCACCCAGCACGATGACCCAAGACAGCAACAACCAACGTAGCAATTAAGACTCTCAATCGCCATCTCTTTAGACAAAGCATTGCCCTGTCCCTCCCTCCCTTCCTCACTCCTTCCCCCCCTTCCCCTCTCCCTCCCTCCCTCACTCCTTCCCCCTTCCCTTCTCCCTCCATCCATCCCCAAGCCCCACACGCCCACCCCGCCCCTCGGCCCAACAACAGTAATAGCAATCACACACCACTTACACTTGCCTCTGGTCAACCAACACAGCCTGGAACCCGCGAGGGCCAATAGCAGGCACTTGCTCACGCCCTCGAGAGACCTGGAGACGAGAGGGGCGCGCGAGCAACCACACCTGAGATATAGTACCCCCGTGTAGATCAATTGGTGTGTGTAAATTTGGAGGCACTCGCACTTATCTATGGCCTGTCACTCACCTCTAGTGTGTTTACCTTTACGTGGGCGGGGACAAAACACACAAACACACACACACACACACACACACACACACACACACACACACACACACACACACACACACACACACACACACACACACACACACACACATATATATATATGTGTGTATACAGAGGAAATGGAGAGAAGGGGGAGAGTCAAAATTGTAAGTACAGAGAGGAAAACAAGAAAGATGTAACAGAGTGGGAGAAAGAAATCTAGAGGGGAGAGTGGTAAGGGAGAAGGGAGAGGCGAAGAAGGGAGGAGTGGAAGGGCGGAGGGAGGGAGGGAAGGTGAGGGGACGAGGCGCCCCCGGGCCGACGCCGACGGAGGCCCGCCCGCCCAGGACCTCCCGCTGGAGATGAGCCCCGGCCATTCGCACTTCCCCGAGAGCCTAGGAGCACGAGGCGGCCTGGGCTCCCCTACACACGCTAGGCTCCGAGGCTTAACGGATCAATAACCCCACACTAACCTCACCTGCCGCCGCCAAGAGGGGACGGGCTACCTGTAGGCCGACCGACACCAGCTGAGGGGAGGGTGACATCTCGCTCGCCGCCCTAAGCACGCCCGAATCCACCCAAGGCTCGACGAGGCACTCAACAAGTGACACCGTCCCTCCCGGGCTGCCGCGACCGGCCCAGCCCTGCTCGTGGCGCTGGGGCTCCCTTGGCGCTAAATCCCGTCATACCGCAGGCCTTGCTTCTTCTGCACATTTCTTCTATTAACAGCTGTCTAAGCATTTACTCAAAAAGTTAAAATAAAAATAACACCCAAAAGGCTGCCCAGAAACGCCTGTCCCACGCGGCCAACAAGATCATCGTGTGTCAACGTGGTAGACAGATCAGACCTATCGCTATCGGTGCCGCCGCTAATCCCCCTTCCCTCCCTCTCCTCTTCCTCCTGATACGGGCCCTTCCTCCCTCCCCTTCGCCCACGCACACCCAAAGCCTCTTTTCTGAGACAACTGCAAAAGGAAAAGGCCGTTACGGTGGGCTTGTCAAACGCACGCATACCTAGGTCCTATGCTTACCATCATAAACAAAGAATCGTCACTTAGAACGACTAATCCTAGCCTCAGCGAC